>NC_037599.1:13317582-13617582 GCF_003073045.1 Pomacea canaliculata
CATAAGTTAATGGTCTCTGGGAAATCGAGCAACTGTGTGTGTGGATGATGCTGGACATGTGCGTAGCGTGAGGGTGGTGGAGAAGGGAAGTGGAGACAAAAAGCAGGGAAAAGCGAGGTTTTTTTTGGGGGGACCGGGGGTTTTTTTGAAATTTTTTCTTTGGGCGAGCTGCGCCAAGGTTGGTTGCTACTAAAGACAGCGCGAGTTAATGAGGCTAGGGCCACGTGGCCTGGCCTTCGCGGTTTGCGTTTTCTAACTCGCTTTATACAGAATCTCATTCGTTTCGCGTTTCGAGAGCGACCTTATTGTGAACACGAAGCAATGCAAAGAAGCAAACTTAGTAGATGATTCCAGATTAAGAAGACTGATAAGCATGATATGTAGTGAAGCAAATGTTTATGCAGTCGATAATTGTAAATTGAAGCATAGGTTATGATGTGATACTTTGCGCCCATTAGGGCTTCCTAGTTTAATAACAGTGACACAGATGTTCCTGTGTCTAACAGTCTTTAGGGGACCACGTCTCTGCAGTTTTGTTTTTCTGCTTTAATTTCTTGTGATTTTAGTGTCATTGTTTTGACCTATAGTATTAATGGTGTCCTCGGCATCGTGCAGCCTGTGGCCTTTTCTTCTTCTTCTTCTTTTTTCTTTTTTTTTTTTTTTGTTCTCATCTACTGGTTTCGACTTTTTTCTGCCAGTCTTCCTTTACTAACACTATGATGACAGTTTTCTTCGTTTGTACAAGTTCTGACTGCGATAAAACTCTTATCATCGCCAAACATTATGTTTTAACATTTTAATAGAACTTCTCTCTGGTGAAATGTAATCATGTGGATACCAGCTATCTCCTTCATTCATCTATTTTGTTTTTGACAAATGACTGGACGACCTGTAAAGTGTAGCCCATCAGCATGTTGGTCTAAAAACAGAATGTCTTATTTAGAACAACAATCCTGTCGTTCCATTAAGTTATTTATCGTGTGTGTCATTGTTTTTAAAGTGCCATGAGCTTGCCCGTAAGGCCGGTATATGGCGCTGGATAAATTGTTTATTATTATCACAATTAAATGGCAATTGGCACGTGGCGGAAATGATCTGTTACGGCCTGAGTGGTTACAGTACAAGTTTGGAAAAGTCATCTCGAAAGAAAGTTGAGATCGTGACACAGGCCTAGTGTGAGGAGGGAGAGGAAAGCGCGAGCTGCAGACATCGCGGGGAAAATATTTATGTAGCGTCGGCATGTCTCTGCACGAAAGTTTATTTGATTGTGCACTCACTCAGTTTCGGCGCCATCTTGACCACGCTGCTCTTGCTAGCAAGATCTATTGGACCAGTGTTGCGAGAGGGGGACGACATTATTCTCCCCAAGTCGCCTCGGGTTTTCTGAGCGGCATCCCTCCCCACAACCAAATAAAAAAATTGTTTAGTTGTGTGGGGTAGGTATGGGGGGTGAAAGTTTCCATTAGTGTCACTAACGTTATGGCTGCTTGGTATACGGTCGGTCGCAATTACAGGGGGGCGCGACGAGATCGATGCGGTGGTAATTGCCTGTGCGTCGAGAGATCTCTATGGCGAATCCCTGGTGCTTGGGTAGATAGCGCCAAATGAAAAGGAAAGAAACGAATGGACATGCTGCGAGGTAGGGGGAGCAATGGGGAAGTTGAAGGAGGGAGAGAGGATGAAGAGTAAGATGGTGTGTTGAAGGTGTGCGGGAGGGAGGAGACTCGCCAGGGTAGCAGTAATTTCTCAAAGTTTGAGCACCATGTGGTGACGACGCGGAGCATTTGCATGCAAGGCGCGTGTGACAGACGCCGCCGCACTATGTGCCCGGGGGACAAGAGTGATGGCTATCTTTTACAGTGGCACATCGGGGACAGAGAAACTGTTCGCCTTTTAAGCTTAAAATGGTGATCCTTGTGTTTTAAATTTTAAAAGAAAATGCACTTTAGCTGAACAATCATTTGTTAAACCATTCAATATTCTGTTCAGTCATACATTCGTATGAATGTGTGTTGGTGTGTGTGTTTCTCGCACGCGAAGGGAGGGAGTGGGGAGGACCGGATTGCTGGCTAAGCGCCACGTCATGCGGCTCTTTCAGCACTGAATGCGGAATCACGCTTTTACTTCCCTCATTAGGTGCATGGGGCTGCAGCGGAAATGGCTCTTTCTTGAAAATCCAACAAGTCCTCTCTCTCCCTACGCACCTGAAATTGAAACGGTTACAAATAGCCGATCCATGCTGTATTGACCACCTGATTGCAGTCGGCGGGGAGCGAGAGAAGACGGGGACGAAAAAGTAATTGACTTTTCCTGCAGCATTCTGGTGCTTCTCGTCTCGAAGGCTGCTTACAGCTGTGGTCGGAAACGTTGGGATAGCCGGTGTCCCTGACAACTGGACTAGCGGTAACTTCAGTCCCATCTCCCACCCCCCTTTCCCAAGACTTTCCAAGCCTCTGATGCTTCTTTTGCCTCTTCGCTAGCAGTCGCTGGGTAGTCAGACTGGTCGAAACAGGCAGAACAAAAGTCTGTTCGCAGATACGGCCAGAGGGCCAGACGGGGATCTGTGACCAGGCTGATAATGAGACGAAAAGGGTGACCGACTCGGTTTTTCACATTTGTTGGCACGTGACTAAATGAGCGAAGGGACCTTTGACCTATGCTCACCGTGATCTACACGCGCTCTCTGTGTGGGTGAGATGGGGAGGGTGCTAGCAGCTAGGGAAACTAGCTGCAACGGCATCTGGAAAAAAAAGCGCCTCGGCTGCAGAGGTTTACAAGCGACAGGCAAGCACTGTCATGTGAACGATAAAAAGGCTATTTTTATCAAATAATATCAAAGACCATTAATCATGGTGATCAAGTCAGGAAGAGCGGCCCTTGCTTTAATGGCGAGCGGTTGCTAACATGTCTAACTGCTTAAGAACTTGACCAGGTAGGTATATCCAAAAGTGAGGAAGGACTCTTACATTTCGGCCAGTTTACGGGCAAGTTAAATGTTGATAGGTCATTCTCCGCATGCAGAGTGTGGCGCTAACCGTCAGCTGTCCCTGAGCTGATGTAGATTATCAGCTGCCTATATTACCGAGAGGTGGCGAAGCTTACCCGTGAGGCGATGTAGTTTACCATCTATCCATGAGGTGATGTCGTTTACCAGCTGCGTTTGCAAGATGGCAGTGCTTCAGGCCTACTTAATGTTGTTCTTGCCTTCTCGAGCAGCGTTTGATTAGCTTGCTGCCATCGAACAGTTTTATGATGTATTATCGCGCCAGAGCGCCCATGCTCGTAAAACGTGGTGCCTAGTTACCAGGTTGATAAGTCCGCGGCAGACAGCTTCAAGCACAAATTTCATGCTCAGCAGGCCATAACAGCCAGTACGTGATATGTGTGTGTGCGCGCGCGCGTGCGTCGGGAATTAGGGGTACATGAAGTGGGGGAAGTGGGGTAGATAATGCACAGTGACAAAGCTTTCGTTGCGCAGGCCCCTGATGACGTCATTGGTCTTTGCCGATTTGCCGGCGCGAGCCATGCTGTGACAGATGAGAAATTGGAGAAACACCCTGGCGCACAGGGACTAGTCATGTCGGACGACAAGGAAAGCCAACCCTGGCATCTGGGGCACACGAAGGGAGGGTCAGTAATGGCTGAAATGTCGCAAAAGCAAAGGGCGCTTGAGGAAGAGTTGGATGCGACAAAAAAAAAAAAAGAAAAGAAAAGCGGCAGTCAGGTGGCCGAGGCGGAAGTGGCGAGATGCGTGCGCAGACCACGTTGTGCGCATGCCCGACAGATCGGTCTCACTCGAGTGACGTGTCAATCTTGGGGAGGGCGCAGCGACTGCGAGCGAAGTGGCGTAATGGCGTGGAAACCTGCATCACACTCAGCGCATTAACCAGTGGCGTTTGTTCGCTGTCCCTAGGTCCCGATGGAGCAAAACAATCCAAAACTCTTGTGTTCGGCGATCGCAACCCAGCGAGCTTGTCTACAGACAGAAAACATCGCGTTTGAGACTCTACAGTGCTCCCAAATGCCAAAACATTTGTGTGTGTGGGGAAGGCAGAAAAAGGGCACGCAGCTTATCATGTGTAGAAATAATTGAGCTTTTTGCAAAGAATATCAATTTTGCGATAATAGGAGATAGGGTGTTTTTTTTTTTTCCTTTCTCTGACATAGTGGCATTTCTAAAATAGAGTCCGTCACTTACGCACATAAACGTCACAGCGCCGCGGAGCAAGTCCCCAGTATGAGTACAGTGTGTGTTGGAAGACCTCTGTCGCTTTTTCTATCGTTGTATTCCTCACATTCCTCTCTCGTGCGCGCACACACACACATATTTTTTTACACATCTTATTCGCGCACGCACACACAGACCTGACTCTCACACACACACACCTGTCTCTCCCACACACGGGATGACGCTGTGACATTTTTGCCGTCTTGCTCAATGCTGTCTGGGACTGTATTGACACTTCCCCCCTGTATTGGCTGGCCGGTGAGTCAGCATGAAAACGGCAACATTAAAGGGCCCTCCCTGCCTCGGGCGCGAGAAAGATGCGCTCATCAAAGAAGACCGAGGGCGACTGTAATCGGTAGCCGTGCAGGGCTGCAGCAAGGGGCATGGGTCAGCCGTGCACGCCTATTTTCGGCACCTCTCTAACTCACAGTCCCAGTGTGATTGATGTCAGGTATAAAAGAACTGGAGATGGCCATAGAGCAGTGAGTGGGTTGAACAATGACGTATGTTCGCCCACACGCTCGGGGGCACAGGCAGGGATGTTGCCTGTGAAACTGAGGCTGAGCTACAGTTGGCTTAATCAGCGCGTGCATGGTGACTGTCCAGCGTGCAGGACTGACAGCTGCGAGCGCTCGAGGAACATTAATGAATGGTTAGCCTTTAATAAGTGTCCAACAACAGAACAGAAGGGAGTGAATACGTTGCAAAGAGTGCACACTGACAGACATGGAGAGCCAAAGAGTATTGGCATACACATAGACACACAGAGAGATGATCAAAGAGTGCTGACATTCAGACTGACAGATACAGAGGGTAACTAAAAGAGTATTGGCATGTACACTCGCAGACAAAGAGTGCCAAACAGTGTTGCTCTGCACCAGCAAACCCTGACATTGGTATGAGAGGGAGGGCCGTATTAAAAGTCATGTGAAAGAGACCAAAGCTGGTGGATTGGTTCCTTTTTGGGGGTGGGGGTGAAAATAAGGTTATGATTATTGTTTTCGGGATTATTGTGAGAATATAAAGTTAAAGAATGCTTCTTTTCATTGGCCTCTATGCGGTGGTATAATAGAAAGCACACACACAGAGGAACACTAAGTTGGGTGGAGATGTTGGTACTGTATAAACTAGTGCCGAGCACAGCACGTGGTGAGCACGCGTGAGTGCGCACGACAGTTGCAGTGATTGCATCTTGAGAATGGGGTGCAGCCATGTGCAGCCTCTCCTGGCCCTGCTATTTCTCCAGCACGCCAGGCAGAAAATTATGGAGGATGTGGCGCTAATAGAGAAGCCACCATCAAGTGTCCCCATCGACCCTCGGGCTTTTCCCTTCCTTGTCGATCTCGTCTCCCACCCAATTCACAAAGAGATTGGCTGCAGGAGTCTTAAGACTGGTGTGCCTATCGCTTTCTGTGGTTTGTAGCCGTTTGTATTTCAGTGGATAGCTAAAGCCAATAGTAATACACTGTTAAAAAAACAACGGCACCCTTCTACCTGTATATGGGCAGGAGATTGTGTAATCTTGAGTTGGGTAGTTCCTGAATCCGGTTCATATGGTTAGTGAATGGGTTAGCTTTGGATTATGAGGGGTTTTGGTTAGGGTAAGGACATGCTGGCGACAGAAGAAAGATGTATACATAAGTACATTCATTAAATGAAAGATCGGCATCTTTGCATGCTTACGTGGGTCAGGAGACGACATATTACTGGTCATTGACCTATGTGACATCCGGACTGAATCGTTGAAGACGATGTCTGTTTCTCAATCATTTGGGTTGGCTAACAGCTAGCATGCTTCTATTCTTCTTCGGGGAAAATACTTCCGCATCCAGGAGGGAGACGGGCTTGCGGAGATGGAGACAACATATCAGTTGGCAATTTCTTAAAGCATGGTTAACCTTATTGATCGCGCCAAGCAAGCGGCGGCCTTTGCCTCCTCCGGTGGAGTGGTGTAGGGGCTTGAAGTCGTTGTGAGTCATAGGCAATTGAGGTGCCCAATCCATTCTCCCCCCAACCCCACATAGTTTTTGTCTGGGAGCTTCACACTAGCACCTCCCGTGAGCGTGGCTCAGGCTTGATTGAGTAGGGACTGCGGCCTGAGCAGCAACAAACGATGGGAGAGGCGAGGAGACGTGGCGCCGAGTGCCAGAGGCAGACATTATGCAAGGTGATAGCTCCACATCACTTCAGCCTTCTCTAAGTTGCAGCATGTGTGGGTAGAATGTGCATCTAAGACAGAGCCTGCCCATTCTACCCGCCAGTAGGTACCCATTTAAAAAGAAAATGGGGGACCTCGAGCAAGCTGGCCAGGAGAGAAAACTTCTTATAGTGCTTTTTGCAGACAATAAGAAACTGCAGACAGGGTCATTCACATGTTTTTATTTTTATATTCATAGCCTTCTATTTAGAATTATTTCCTACTATTTCAATTAAAACAACTTCCAGTATTAAAATCTCTGACTTCATAATCAAAATTGCATGCTTGCCATGCTTACACTGATCTCCAGTAGCATCAGTGCTGCTAGTACTTCTGATTACTCATAGTTTTGTACTCATGCCATGAGAGTTTGAATTTCTTAATCTGTATAAAATGTGCACCATCTGATATTTATTAATTTATTTATTTTTAAATTTTTTTTTTCTTTTGTGCAGATTTGATTGTGGCACAGGTGCTGCGGTTTTGCAAAGCCCAGAGGAGGTTGTGATGGGACAGTGGAACCGCCTGGTGGTAGCTCGCAATAACAACCAGGGTTCCTTACAGCTTAACAGTGCAAATGTTGTGGAGGCCACTGCCCCAGTATGTGATTTTGGGCATTAATGTAGTATCCTTCCACCTTTCTTTTATTTTGCTAACATTGTAACTTGTCATTTGTATTGCGTGTTTTGCATTTGTTCTAAAGGAAAAGTGTTTTTGTCCAGTTTGTTTCTCTAACGCAAAGTGATCTGCTGTAATGATTTTGACCTATAATTCAGTGGATAACAGTTTATGATTTAGTCAGTTTGTTTATATCTGTCTACTCAGTTTAATGATAAGGAGTTGTTGCTCCTGAGGCTGAGCATCATGTACATTAATTGCTGGCACCAGGTGTTGCATCCTGCAGTTGTTAAGAATCTCTTGACATTTCTGGCACAGGCCAAATCATCCTTCAGTTAGAATAAACTCACCTCGCACTTTTATTTGGCTATAGGAAAGAACATTTAAAAAGAAGTTACACTGCATTACTTGTCTACATTCTTTATTAAAGCCATACATTGAACTACAGATACTGGGAGACAGAGGCTCAAAAGTGCATTAGGTCTTCTTACCCACAAACTTTGTGGTGATTTATTTATAATTTGGTGAGTGTGCCAGAATGAAGCCAGATGTTGCTACAGACTTCAAGTACCTCATTATAGGCAGGGTTTGTACGACATTCAAGTCCAGCCCACATTTCCTTCTTTCATAGATATGCAACAAAACATGTCATTGGCTGTCATGGGTGTTTGCTCTTGAATGTAGCTGCATACAGAGAGCCCTGTGTACAGGGCTGCCTGCTTTACTGTGATGTAGCCTGCCTTGCTGGCTCAGCATAAAACTCCTCTACCCCTCTACTCTGTACCCCATCCTTTGCATACAAATGTCTCTATGGAGGCCTTTCCTTGCCATTCTAAGCCTAGTTGCATGAAAAATATAGACATAGAGTTTTCTTAGCTAGGAATGTGACAGGGATCCCTTGCCAGTGTTTGTTGTTCTTTCACAGACAATAATACCATTGACGGTGATGCATGGATGAGTGGAAGCAATATTCTGTGTTTTCTGCTGCTTGAGCTTCTCTGTCCTTGTTAAGGAGGGCTGTGATCTTTGCACACCACTTTTCCTTTTTAGCAAAAGCAACTTTTTAAAATGTCATTGTCAAAATATTGCTGCTTGGACATCACTTTTCACATGATTTTACAAAATAGCACAATGCAGAAAGTTGTAAACTTGACATTTTATTTTTATCATTTTTGTTGTAAATGTTAATTATGACACATTCAGTGCAAATGTGAAACTAGAAGCCAATCAACATCATTTACATAAGTCAGTACTAAGTAAAATTAGAACCTAGTCACCATCAGGTAAATAATTTATTACTAAGTGGATTAGAACTTAGCATGTAAATACAAAATACCATGAGCTACAATTTTTAAAGAATTTGATGTGAAAATAGTACAAAATTTATAAAAATATTACAGGGTGCCTATACACGCATCACCCTGCGACAGAACCTTTACGTTGGAGGATACCCTGATATGGATACAATTGAAAGCCGTGTTAACACCAGCAAGAGATTTGTGGGTTGTGTTCAGGAGCTGATTATCAATGGTTATCGTTACGACTTTCGCAGAGGTGGTTTGGTGGGTGATGCAGAGTTTGGAGTAAATGTTGGTGAGTTATTGCATCAAGAGATTTATGGAATTTCTTTCTAGTGTTTGCAAATGCAAATATTCTTTTTTGGTGCATTCTTTATTAATTGCAACTGTTATGCACAAATGATCAGATTTGATGTACTGTAATGGGAAATGCATTTTCTAAATATATATATATATTTCCCACAGTACAGAGCCCTTTCTTTGGCACAGTTACTGATTCAAGACGGGATGCATTTTCATGTCAGATTTGATAAAATATGTGCCTACTCTGAAGCAATAAAAGGAAAAAAGAAAAAAAACCACTTATCCCTCGGGAATAAAAATCTTTAGAATAGTGGCCCTGATTTGAACTGCTGTTGTATTGTATGTCAGTGTAATGTAGCTTTGATAATTTGGTGTGGCAGGAGAGTGCAGCGAGGGACTGTGTGACAATGTGGTGTGTCAGAATGGAGGCACTTGCCATGCCAAAACAGCGGACACATCCATCTGTCTTTGCCCTCTTGGATTCCATGGCAGCATTTGTGAAAAAGGTATTAAAATTTGGTTTGCAAAGAGATTACATAGTTTGTCTGGTATTATGTAATTTCTTTTTATTTCATGAATAATTAAGATAATTTTCCCAGTGTAATTATGTACTGGTGAATCACAGGAATAGAGTTATATGAGAGCAGGAAAATGTTAATTTGAAGATTTGAATTTTTCCGGGTGTGCGCTTCTTTTAAAAAAGTAATGGCAACACAAGTGTGCACACAAAGATGTTTAGCAATTTTTTTACCATTTTGGAGCCTATTTCTGACATTAAAAATGTTGTTCATCATCTTCTACATTTATTTCTACATGTTGTGGGACTATTAATCTCCACTAAAATCATCAGTTGTTTGTAAGCCTGCATCAATATTTTTTTTTTCGGAACTACAGCTTGATATTATTTCCCTTGATATTACAAGAAGGTTCTATTTCATGATGGAATAAACAAAAAACAGTTTCTGTCTCTGAACCTTGAACTTAAATTATAATAATGTCAGTTTATTTCTTGTTGCTCCTCAAGGAGCATAGGGCTGCATAATAATGTCATGTTGAGTTTAATTTTTATGATTTTAAAAATACTTTAAATTCATGTGTATCTGGGTATCAGAATCAAAGACCATGACCAAGACTGAGCGATGCTGGCACTTAACAGGCTTAAATTTTTATTTGGTTTCATAGAAACACCAGTTCGAATTCCACGTTTCAATGGCCATTCACACTTGGAATATGCTGGCTTGGGGCGAACAGTGCTGGCTTTCACAGAGCTGGAGGCTGTAATCAAACCAGAAGCTGTGGATGGCATGGTCCTGTACAATGGTTACACTCTAGACAGAAAAGGTGACTTCTTGGCCCTTGCTTTGAGAAATGGATTTGTGGAGTTCAGTTTTGATCTGGGCACAGGACCAGCCAGAATCAGGTTTGTACAGACAGTATTTGTTCACAAAAATGTTTTGCCTCACCAAGCAATGTTTCTAGTCATTACCTCATCTAGTATAACATTGATCATGTGTGTTTGTGTGCGATATCACAAGTCTTCTTTCAAAAACGTATTTGCAAACATGACCTTTAATTTCTTCCTTTCAGGAGTGCTATGCCATTGGCTTTGAACCAGTGGCACGTGATTCGGGCATCACGCACTGGCCTACAGGGGGTGCTGAAAGTGGATGAACAACCTGAAGTTACCGGACAGTCACAGGGTGCCTACACACAGCTGACTTTGCTAGAGAACCTTTTCATAGGAGGACATCACAACTTTGATCACACATCCAAGCATGCAAACCTCTCCACCTCTTTTGCTGGCTGCATTCAAAAGGTCAGTTGTTACTGTGGTCATACATGTGCTTGCACTACCAGATGAATTACTTTTGACATGTCATTCAGAGGGCTTTTGGCATTCACAGAAAACATACACTGAAACTTACGTCTTGTTATGATTAAAGGACAGTTATTGAAGGGGAAATTGTATACATCATTGGCTTGTAATATAGCCAGACTTCAAACCTGTTCATTTTTGAATTTTTCTCAAGATTGTAGTCAATGGTCGACCTCTTCGTATTCTGGAAGAGAAAGTGAATGGAAGAAACATTGAGCCCTGTGAGCACCCTTGTGCTGGTGAACCATGCATGAATGGAGGAGAGTGCGTAGCCAAGAGGAGGTGTACAAGTGTAACTGTCCTCTGGGATTCACAAACACCAACTGTGAAGACAGTAAGTAACCAACCAGCAGTTTACAGTCTAATTACACATTTTAAGGGCTCACTATTGCTTACATGTTTATTTCAGTTTTAAAACATGCAGAAATTCTTTTACTTTTACCCACACCATGGTTCTGCCAAACAAACCCAATTCCATATTGACTTAAGCACTCCAAACATTTGTGATCTAGTTAACTTTGCCCTTTACATTAAGGTTAAAAACAGGTTTCTTGAGCTGTCTTTGGTTCTCCATTTGTAACCTCTTCAGCCTGCATTGTATGCAGTTCATAGTTGAATTTATTTTTGATTGGGTATCTGTTTGGTTCACTATATCAGAGATTATTTGGTGTATGAATATCAACAGCAAGAAAGGTGTACTCTTTTCACAGTACTGTGCAGCTTTTTCCAATTCACAAATTTCAGATCCATGCTGTATACATACTGTATAATTGGCTGTATCTGAGAGTTAAACACATCAACAGAGTAATTATTAGAAACATGTAGTCTTTGCATTATGTAATAATGTATTTTTGCCTTTACTTGTAATATATCCCTGTATGCCATTGACAAAGGTTAGTCTAGTAGAGTGATACACACCCAAGTATTTATTCTTGACCTCCTCATAGTGGTTGGTATTTTTGGTGGCTGGTAAATGTAAAGGCTGTGGAAGTTAGTTGCTGTCAACTGTCTGTTAGCAAATTGCAGGCTCATACGTATGCTCAATGCTTAGTATGCTGTGTTGCAGAGCTGGAGAGGATGCCTACAAAACCTATGTTCAGTGGTTCAAGCTTTCTAATCTACACCCATTCTGACATTGCTAAGAGGTGAACAGCTTTAGTTTTTAAAAGTAACTTTTTGTGCACACTCTTTTTTTCTCCCTAATACATTGCAGGTTGTTAATTTTAATAGGAATCTACAAAATAGTTTAACACCTGCGTCCCTCATCTGTTTTTCATGTGCACAGCATTAAATGAGGTGCTGCTCTATGCAGCTGAGTGGGTAAGTCTTATCATTCCTTCATTTCCAGGGTCAGGGTGCTTCACTAGTTCAGCCCCCTTGATAACCACTTTTATTATTGCTTATAAAAGAAACAGGTTATTATCTTACTGACCAGTGTGGACTGAAGTAAACAGAAGCCTAAAGGAGTTAATATGTTGCTGTTGACAGAATTACGGGAAACAAAATGGATGTGCAGTTATACATCAGACCCAAGGGTCGTAATGGGCTGTTGCTATGGAGCGGACAGGATGTGATGACCACCAACAGTGACTTTGTGGCATTGGGTTTTGTGGATGGTAGTCTTCAGCTCCACTATAATCTGGGGAGTGGCAAAGCTTTGGTTGCCTACAACGATTCTCGCCTTTTTGACGGTCAATGGCATTTTATTCGTGTTCAAAGGTACTGGAAGTTTGTCCCTCAAAATTATCAAAGTGTCAAAAATACTGATGATTTTCATTGTTTTAGTGAAAAATCTAGGTGAGAGCATTTTAGTACCATGTTTCATTACAAAACATTGAAGACAAAATGATACCTGTCAAGTTAGGATGTTACAGCCATTAACATGGTGACATAAATAAGTGACACTGTTCAGCATTCACTTCTTACTTATCATGGGAAGAAAGTTTGCTTTCTGTTAAGTGGAATGCAATGAGAGATCTGGAAACAGATGTTATAATGATTGCTGGTGTCGAGTGTGCACCAGAGTATGCCATAACACCACTGTTGCAGAAATTAAGCCCAGTTAATATCATCTTAGCTATGATGTTGGCTTTAGGATAGTTTCTTACGGTCTGTTGCCAAGATAAGGATTAAGTAGGATGCAGTAATAGTCACTTTAATAGTGTGTGCTTGTATGTCAATGCCAGGGACAACCGAGATGCCTACATGGAGGTGGATTCGCGGGAGATTGTTGAGGGGAGCTCTCCTGGAAGCTACACCATGCTGAACACAAACAGAATCTTATACTTGGGTTAGTCAAAAATACTTTGTGTCATCTGTCTTTTTAAATTGGATAGTTATGTGCTGATAAATGCTTGTAGACAACATGACCGGTCTGGTGGGGACATGTCACTTCTACACTTGGTGGTGCTACCTCCTCTCTGAGTTAGGCCACAGCCAAGATGCTTCACCTGATGAGTTGCCCAGGTCACAAGGATGTGGGCCTTATGCCATGTGCTTTTATCAATGAAAACCTTCACCCAGTGATGCCATGATAGCATCATGATTTGCTGTAGGTTTTACTCCCTCAGCCTTTATCTTTCCCAAGATTTCCTACAAGGAAGTATGTCCATTAACCCATGGGAAGGGGGCGGTGCACTTGTTGCAGAGGGAACAAACATTTATTTGGTCTCAAAGTCTTGACTGTTTAAGTAAATTTTTGCTCCTCCTTATCATATCTTGAAGAGTGGCTAGACCACTGTACCTGCTTATCCAAAACTCTGAATGCAAAATTACACTTTTTTTTTCACTCCTAACAGGTGGTATGCCAAATGTGGCTGAAGGGACCGACAACTTGTTCACCACAAACTATGTGGGCTGTGTGAGGGATCTTTTATTGGCCACAGACTTAAATGTTCAGTTGATTGAGCATGCACAGAGTGGACGCAATGTGCTACAGTGTCGCAAACATTTGTGAGCTTTGGCAGACAGCTTTGGCTGCACTGTTCGTGATGCCACCTGCAAGGAGTGGATTTGCCTGCAAAACTTTCTTCCCCACATATTTCAGGGGCCTGGGGCCCATGCCTGCTGTCATGCATAATCAAACTGACGGACATGCAGTCTACAGCACATGTACACACATTTTCAAAATGCATGCACTTGCACACACAAACATACATACACATGCACACACACATATATATATATTCACATATGGTGTGAGCTTACTCCTAGATGTCCTAGTGATATGGTGCTGTTGGTAACCTGTGACACTGAAGCTGTTAGGCATATCAAACAAGCAGATTCAGGATGGCAGCCATTAGTGTCCAAAAGAAGGAATCATACTGAACAGTCAGAATTTATGCAACTGTGCCATTGTTCCTGGACATCTGGACAGCTTCTCATGATAGCTGCAGAGACGATCAGATGATATAGCTTTGAGGGAAAATGCTTTAAAATCTTACGTGCATGTAACTGCGTCATTTGCTTCTTATTTTCCATGCCTCCATTTATTAGCAACATTGATTTAACAGCAATACTTTATACAAATGACTGTTAGGCTAGTCAAGCAAAGCCAGATATTTGTACTTTTTTTTAATTGCATGAAGGGAGAGGCATAAGACCTGGTAGAGCTTTTTTTCAGTTAAGCCATTAAAATCTTGCCTTTTTAATTTGTGGTATCCAGCTGGCTACAACCCACAAAATGGTAGTCAGAACCCCATCCATACCAGATGATCAAAATAGTCCCTCTATTGACCACCTTTCATTTTGTAGTCAACAGTTTAAATGTGTGGTCACCATTGTAGAATCACTGGTGTATTTTATTTTAGGGCTACCGTCATAAATATAATAAATATGATTTTTCTGTTTATTTCAGCAGGTAATATGTTTGTTGAAAAATGCCTCAAAATTGTCCATTGTTGTTTGATAATTATCTTTCATGTTAATGTTCTTGACCAGGTATGTTTTTGTTCAAATTCAAGATTTTTCTCGACTTTTATGTCTCTATTTTTCAAAGAAAGTGATATGCAAAATAATGCAAAGCACATTAAAAGGTATACAAAAGAATATGTTTAATATGCTTGTGATAAAGTGGTACATTGAAATAAATCAGTGGTAGCAACAACAAAAATAGGAATCAAAACTTTTGATTATTTACTAGGAGGAGGAGGAGAGTAGTAGTCATCATTTCTTTGGCTTACAGCTGTGAGGAGTGTGGCTATAAGTGACCACTCTTCCCCAGGCAATCACCAGTGACTAGCTCATCACTCCATACTCTTCATATTCATCATATTAATCCATCGCAACTCTATTAGTGTACCTGGTGCCAGTTTTTTGGTATCTATGCAGGTTGTGGATTAATGGCAAGATCTTTGCTGTTCACTTATGTTGTTGGAGATAGCCTTCATGAAAGATGCAAATTCAGGTAGGTGCAAGCTCTGGAGACTGGGAAGCTTGGTAGGATTAAAACTGCCTCATATGTACCTCACCAGGAACAATCAAGGGCTTGGGGAGTTAAGATGCTGTGCTTGCTTTCCTTACAGATATTGTGAAAGCACACATTTTCTTTGCTTGGAATTGACACCATGCCTCATAATGTGTCAGTGTAATTTTATTCATACAAAACATAATATTGGTTGGTATGCATTTTGCTTCACTGTATTTGACACAAAAGCTATCATTTGTAAAGTCTAAATGTGATGATCCCAAGATCAAAATCTGGTGTATGAGTTTTGCTTTTTTTTTCTTTGATAACGCTTAGAAAAATCTGTTAGAAACTGTGAATAAAATAAACATGTTATCATGGATAACTTAGAAAAAAACTGCAACACCAAAAGTACATATGAACAGGTAATGGGATCGGCCTCTATGCATAACATTGTCAGTGCTACCTGTACGGCCATTTTGCTTGTACTTAGTATCTTCAGTCAGTTTGTAAAATTTTTTCAATTCTATGAGGATTCTTTACATTTTTATCTTTGATCGTGGCTTGTAAACTATTTGTGACATGATGTTTGTGTTGGTGATATGTAAAGCATCAATTGTGAAAGTCAGGTCGGGGTAGGGGGTTGTCTGGTGATCCCTTGTTTGTTGTTGAACTTTGTCATAATACAGTTTTTGTGTTTGGCTTGTTGAGAGAAATTTATTTGCCTGCATTCAAGGGAGATATGATGTACTGCAAAGAGTACAGCTCCCCCTCCTCCCATCCCCATTTTTTGCATTTACCTCCCTCTACTGGAGCTCTTCTCATTTATCTTTTGTGTTGGTCCACAAAAGTTGTGATTACAGAGCAGAATTTGCTATTCCTGTTATCTGTTGTGGGTTTTTCTTTAAACTGTTGTTGCTATTTTGTTTTAACCAGGACTTTCTGCCCTGGATTGATGCGACTATTACATTCCATTCCTTAATACATGTTAACAGGCAAACGATATTGCAGATGAGCATGACATTGCATGTAGAGATTATATTTGTCATTGTCTTTCAGAGCTGTTTTGTCATTTGACTGCTAATATCATATCTGAACATGTCAGTAAACAGTTTATACCATTTTCAAACATTTGAGTGTTGTGAAGTTGTTTTCTGTATGTCTGAGATGTATATGATTGTGATCACCAGAACTTTATTTTATGGGCTGGCTTTTTTTCCAATTCCAGTCCCATGTAATGTTGTAAAAAGTAATAAGCAAAGGTGCACATTTTGTAATGTGCATATGATATTGATCGTATCTAATTTGCTTACTTGAATCTGTTTATCCAAGTAGAATTTCCCTGGTCACAGAGATTTGTTATCATCTTAAGTTAAAACAAGTGTGTTTAAAAAATGAATCTACTGGTATAAGTGGCCTGAACAATTAAGCATTTTATTCTGACAAAAAAAGTATGTACAGAGTTTTAAATAAAAGTAAGGTCGTAGTCAACATGTCCAGAAATGTTAAAATGCAGTTTGTGCACTAGTTAATAATTGATCAGTGCTTGATGAAGTGCTTGTCTTTAGAACTGCTTTTTGTGATTTCGCTGTGG
Source organism: Pomacea canaliculata (assembly GCF_003073045.1). Classification (NCBI taxonomy): domain Eukaryota; kingdom Metazoa; phylum Mollusca; class Gastropoda; order Architaenioglossa; family Ampullariidae; genus Pomacea; species Pomacea canaliculata. The sequence continues at coordinate 13,334,102 of NC_037599.1, forward strand.
TGACATGAGGTCATCTCTAGAACTATGCTGGTCCTGTACTTAAACAGACTTTTATTAAAACCCATATAAATGTCTTTTCAGTTTGTAATCACATTTAAAACTAGTTGATAAGGTGTTTAAAAGAAAAAAATCTATTTTGAAAGAAAAAGAGTTGTTGTAAAGATTACATATATCTTGAGGGGAAAAGTGTTAAGCATTTTGTTGCATTTTTAAATAAAAATGCATCTCATAATATGATTTCTCAGTATTTTTATTTTAAAATGACATGGAGATTTTAAATCATCTTTCTCTTCTGTGAAGTGTTTACTCCAGATTTGTCTGGACAAAATCAAAATACATTATTACACAACAATGACTGTGTTTCATTTAACTTTTTAATTTAAAACAAGATTTTATTGATATGTTGGTAATATCTGGTATTCAGCAAGACATGGAGATTTCTCGTATCCATTTTTTAACTTGCGATGTATGACATCTGCCGTTTTTATATATTCTGGGTGAGAAGGGAGAGCTGTTTTGAACATCATTTGACCCTTGCAATGTGTGAACAGTCCACTGAATGCTGTTGGACCTGTTCATCTTCAGTCGTCTATCAGATTCTTCATTTTGAGCAGTGTTCTTCATCCTTAGGCTGACACAAACATTGCACAATCAGTAATTGCTAGGTTAACCTGTCTTCTTCTGTTAGCAATCATAAGTCTGCACGTGTCTGATCATGAAATTCTGCAAGCTTTTATTTGTAATAAATCATAATCATAATCATTATCTGGAAGCTTCTAATCCTGGCATGCTTGAAACAGAAGAAAGGAGTGAGCTATGAAGAAACAAGTCATAATAGTCTTCTGTGTGCTTATAGGTTTCTCATATTGCTGTCCAGCTAATCCAGCTTGTGTGCAATACACCTTGGTGTCTCCATAATCTTGCTTCCTTCAAGTTGATAGGTTGTCATCACATGTTGTTTATGTTCAGAAATTGAGTTGTGAAATGTTTGAAGATGTTACGGCATGGATTGCTTTCTTTTTTGTTTTACCCCTAAGCAACAGTTTTACTTAACAGGCATTTGTTTTTATTTTTGTTTTTGCTTTGACATATTGAACCAGAAACCAGCAATGAGTATATAGGATATTTGTATATAATATTGTCTCATTCATTAAACATGAGCTGTTTTGTCACACATATTGTCATGATGTTGCATTGATTCTTGATGTCTTTATCCTTTGCAAAGATAATCTTAGATTTTCCTGTTGCATCGCATTGTTGTCATGTCATCTTCAGTCACATTCACACCATCCTTGATTTCTGTGACATGGTGCTTATGATCGTTATCATTTCACTATCTCGACTGTTGTCGACGCCGGTAACCTCAAATATTTGGATGTTTGAGTAGCGTGACAGCACAGGTTCAGGTCTGCCCATTGCTGGCGGTCAGCGCCAATCGTGATGAAAAAAAAAAAAAACACGAAAGAGTTTTCACTGCGTCGTGGGAGTGGTCGTCAAGAATAAGCGACACCATAGGCACGAAAAAGAACTGTAGGTAGGAAGAGATTCTTAGTTTATCGCTGTAAAACGTGTTTAAAAGATGTACTCTGAAATTCCAGCAACAAAACCATTCTCTCACAAATTTTGTGAGCCTCTAGTCACTTTTAATACACAGGAATAATATGTTTACACACCAACATGAAATACTTCAAGAGATACATTGAGCGACTATGTCAAAATATTCATTCATCCATTCATTCATCCCTCTGTCCATCTGTTTGGTCGCTTGATCAGTCGTTCTTTCATTCATTCTTCTACATAAAAAATTATCTAAAACTTCGTCTGGGATGGAATACGGCGTGTATCGGCGCTTCTGTCCTGAACTACAATTGTCAGGGATGGGGTGAGGCGCATGGGACTTGGCTTGGTCTAAGTACGAGTGAGGCCGCTATTCAGTTTTTTTAGCAAGCTGTCGGTGATGATTACTGCCAAAGAAAGAAGAGCACATGTAACCTAAAATTACTTTTAATGATCGCTAAGACACTCCAGCCGCTTAAAACAGTGACCGCAGCAGGGAGAAATAACTTGTTGGAGGAGTTCACGGGGGACGGGTGAGGGTCCAGGTACCCGTGCCTGTGGAAGAGGTTGGTCCAGAACTGTATGAGGTCTTCTTTCAAACGTGCTTTGAGGGTGAGGGAGGTGCCAATGTCCAAGTATTCTTGACCCTGCAAGTCGTATGGTGTCCATCTTGTACCGTTCAGCGGTGTTGGTGTAGGATTCCTGTCAACGCACGAATATATTATACCAGATGATACGGTAATGATAACCACGACAAAGACTACTTTGGATGACAATTACAACTGTTTCCTTGATGTCAAATAACATCATTCTATCATCATTGTCCTCGTTAAGAAGATGAGGAGGAAGGTTACGACGATGATGATGCTAACCTAACCCTGCCTCTTTTGTTGCAGGACGTTTCAACAATATTTAAACTACTTATGTTAAAAGATAGTTTCAAGTATAGTTTATACCGAAAGTAAGAGCGACTTACCCATATTTGGCGATGTTTGTCCACAAGCTCATGACATTGCTAGAAACAGCCACATCGGAAGAAGTCCAGTTGAACCTAAAGCCGCACTGTTCTTCTTCCATGTGAAGGGGTGTCCCGAATATGAAAGGTAAATCTGATCCGTGTGGGATGCCTGGTGCCAGTATGAACAAATAATGAATAAAAGAAACTTGTACTAAAAACCATTACACTAACATCAAATAGGAAGAAATGCCTTGTGCTCAACACCATTATAATACCAACTTGTTAATGAGTTTGTACTGTACACCATCATGTGCTGATACAAGATACAAATGACTTTTTAAAAATTTTCTGTGAAGAAAGGCTTAATTCATGAAGTTATTGAAATGATCGTTTTTGTTCAGTGTCCAGTACCTGCCCACGAGGGGACACTGTAGTGGGTGGCGCGGTAGCTGAATTGGTATAGATACACTCGCCCCTTTCCAGAAAGTTTCGCTACTGCCTGGCTTTCAATCATGGTTGGTGCAACGATGTAGAAGTCTGTTAGTGCCTGGAATGGAGTTACAGTATTTACCAGTATGGCCCCATTGGTACTCGAATATCCTCGGATCATTTACCCCCTTATGGTTATAAGCAGTTTTACTTATGGAAAGAAAGTTGTGATGAAAGCTTACGCTCCATTAGCATGTCTTAACTGTCCATAATACATAAACACGTGACCTTAAAATCCCATCCCATGCTGAAATTTATAATCGCTTGTTTGTGGAAAAAGTGCTGTTGATGGCAAACACGAAATGCTTCACTTGTACAGCTGGATCTCAGCATGATAACGACTAGACCAACGATCTCATGCACAGTTTGAAAGCCGCCTGCTTCGCCTCAGCCACTGGTGGAGGTTGATGACAATGTTTTAAACACAGAATACGCTTTTCAAGCTTCGTTATGCTCCTACCTCTATCTGCTTCTCTCAGCTGTTCTGCTGACTTGGCCTGACTGATGTAATGGTTGATGATGGCTGAAGCAGCTGTATCTGGATCACGTGGAAAACTCCTCTGAGCCAGCTGCCTCACGAACTCCTCAATCCTCCGGCGCGAAAAATCCAGTAACGAGGAGTCTGGGAGACATTACAGCGGGATATCACTCACTCCAATCTTTTTTTTTTTCTACCTTACGCAAGATTGACACCCAACGGGCTATGGACCTTTTAAATACTTTTAAAAATATACAATATTTTTTGTATGTTTGCACCATTTACATGCATTTATGCAAAGCTTTCACAACACGGCCTCATGTCCCAGCATCCCTCGCTGTAACATTGTCTGTTTTTTCAAAGCCTATTGCTTTACTATACGCGCTTAGCGAGCTATGCAAGCCTGTGAGGAGACTCTAAAAACTGAGCAAAAAATATGCCATAAACCTGCACCAATGCATAAAAAATGTAGAAAAGGTGGGATAATGGAATCATAAGGGAGAGTAGAGCACTCACATAAAACTCTCACAACGCCGACTTCACGATGATGTCAAGCTCGCCACAAGTGATTAATGGCAGGACTCAAAACTTTCGTGCCAAAACAAGATAATATATTTTGTGCTGATTTATTGTAGCTTGGTAATAGCTTTTAAAAGTTCTGATAAATAAATCGATGGAAAACGGTTGGAAAGAGAATAAAATGTACCTAGCATAAAGCTGGAATACTCGTCTCGTGTGAATCCCCGGACGGAAATGGCATCGTTAGCCACGCCATTCCTCAGCAGCTGGACAGGCCGGTCTGGCACAACACCAAATATGTTCTCACCACGGGTCTGAATATAATTTGATCGTCTCTTCTGCCCTGTAGATATGTAAATGCTTTCCATGTTTATCGAGCAATGCGCAAAAGATGAATAAAAAAATTTTAAAGGAAACTTCGAGCTTCAGAAAAAAAAACCGAAACGAACCAAAAATGAATGGACGAACGAAGTAAGAAATCGAAGGCTACATGAATGAACAATAAATAATGACAAGAAAATAAACGAAAAATCAATATGTATATGTGTGTGTGAGAGAGAGAGAGAGCGATAGAGCGAGCGAGAGAGAGAGAGTTTAAAACACCAAACACTGTTCAACAGACTTGTATTCACTTTGGAGGACGCCATCTTTCTTAAAGGTTCCAATCAGTCTCAGGGGAAAATTCTTTTTACAATTACGCAAGTTAAATTAAATAAGTTCTCATTTTCTGCTCTCAGAATTTCTTTTTGGGAGACAAACCAAAACTGGAGCATCGTCTCAAATTTCTCCTCCCGTCTGCGTTCTTTAGATAACATAGAAATTCTTTCAAGCTTTTGTGTTGCTATGGAAGGTGCCAGCACACAGGCAAACTTCCGCTTTTAAAGTTTATTTTCTTCCTTCTCTTGGCGCCGTATCAGCAAACAGCTGCAGCTCGGGTCAGCGCCTCAACACCGGTTTCATCAATTAGCCGACAGTTTCTCACCGACAGTTGAAAAAAAAGAACCAAACTTAATTGCCGTTTAATTGCGTTTGTTTACATTATGTCTAACAGCTTTCTTTTATTTTTCGTCTACCTGCAGTTGAGGCTTGGGGATGAGATTGCCATCGGGGCCGTGCCAAAGGGAGGAGCTGGGCGGGATTGTTTGAAGTCCAAATAAACGCCTTCGTGCATCGTTTGAGGTCTGAGTTCGTGAAGACAAACACTTGCGTCTGGCTGATAAGGCAACGGCCTGTCTAGGGGTTACATTAACCAGTTCCCTTCTAAACCGCTTTTTATATTTCTCATACACATTTTAGTGCTTGCAGGTGTCTTTAAAAGTGAGCGTGAAGGGTTTTCGTCCAAGTTCCCAAATGGAGGGTTAACTTTGGAGGAAGCATTTGAAGAAAAAAAAATAAAAATCCACCCCAGCCACATTCTTGTTTCTGTCACCACACACACACAATGATGTACACGACAACACACAGCCATATTTACACAAAATCACACTGGAAGGAGGGAAAGAGAAGAGAAGAAAGTCTGAAGAAGAGAAAAAGCCGACTCACTGAATACTCCTTTAGCAGGAGGGCGCTGGCGTTGAGGAGGTTGTCCACTGGCACGGTTGTAGACAGGTGAGCAAGGCCTGACTCCTGTCTCTTGTACAGCCCACCTTCTGGGCCAGACGCCGGGCCCACTGTGCTGGAGGGACAGGGTCCAGGGCCTGGCCCACAGCCCAAGGGCTTAGTGAAACTCCGCTCTGGATGATGGTAGTGTTAAACAGGCCTTTCCACAAAAATGATGCTTAGTATTCACACGAAGAGACAATATACTGTTGTTGTTGTTGTTGTTGTTGTTGTTGTTGTTGTTGTTGTTGTTGTTGTTGTTGGGTTTTTTTTGTTGTTGTTGTTGTTTTGTGTTTGTTTTATTTTTGCATACCAGAGAGTGGGAGAGACAGTTACAAAATTTGTACGAGTGCAGTGATTGAGGTCCTGAACAAGTGTAATGCCATACCTGGCAGACAGGTATAAATGAGACAAAGTAGGTTAGGTAAGCGTAACACGGAGAATGCTTCACAGACTAGATATAAAGATAAACCTGGATCTGTTATTTTGAAAATGGCTTGCTGGCAAGATGGATATTCTCACCAGAAGGAGAGGACCAGCCGAGGGAAATGGTAATTTCCGTAACAAGTGATTTAACAGAACGACTGTGTAATGTCATGAAGAGCTCTCAATACAAAGGTGTTCATACCTACTAAAGGGGGACAAACTTTTCATCTGTGACCATCGCACCGAAAAAGGAATGGCACCGATCAGATTATTTTACTAATAAGACAATAAATACAAGCGCTTGGCCATACAATGTCCAATTAGTTGTGACGAACAAAGACACTGCAGCAACCTTAATGTCAGACTCCATTATCCTGACCACGCACCTTAATTACCTGCTATAAAAAAGGAGAAAGCTTAATTACCTGCCGCTAAAGGTGAAAGTCTGAGAAGAGACACACTGGCACCACCAGCGCTACTCCCAAAGATAGTGACTTGATTAGGGTTACCATGGAAACTGTCGATGTTGTCTCTGACCCACTGAAGCGCCATAATCTGGTCCAAAAGACCAAAGTTTCCAGGGCAAGCATCATCTTCCGTTGACAGGAAACCTAATATAATATTAATAGCATGTATGAGATGTCTAAAGTAATGCAGATCGATCCCAAAAAATAAGCAACTGATTAAAATATGAATTAAGCATCGCCATCACTTTGTTTGAGATTGACTCCAGCAAAGAGCTACTGTAGCTGATATTTCCCATTATATAACGGGTAAATGATAAAGCCTTGGATTTTTTTTTTTTTTTTTTTTTTGGGTTTGATTGGTGTTGTCCTAAAGCAGCAAAAGGAGCAAAAGTAAAACAGAAAAGACAAGGAATGCAATGGGCAGGTTATGTCACACATACCCAGGGCGTCCATTCTGTAGTTCAGCGTGACGACCACCACGCCACGTGACGCCAGAGGTATACCGCTGGAGTAAGCCCCAGACCCCAGGCGGTACCCGCCTCCATGGATCCACACCATGACCGGAAGCAGAGAGCTCTTCCCTTCTCTCTAGCACAAGAGTCAGAAATCATGCAATGAGTTTCTTCTCCCCTCTCCCTCCCTCTCCTTTCTCACACACACACAAATAATACCTACATCATACAGTTCCGTAAGAAAAAAATTTAAACTTTATTATTTCATCCGAAAAAGAGATGCCGTTGGCCAGGAATCCTTTCAGCGAGGTTCTATTAGTCAACAAAAGTGTTATCAACCCAAAGTCCTCTGAACTCTGTGACCTCTGCAAGCGGATGCGAGGTGACAGCAGCTGAAGTAAAGGGAGACAAATGAAACTTGCGGAGGTCACCGCCGACCGTTTCCACAAGAGTGATCTGTCTTGACTGTCGCGGATGACGTCACGCGGCGGCTGCCAGTCAGCAAGGTGATGGAAGAGGTCACGGGAGGCACTGAACTACACTCACTGCATAATTTTCCCCAAATGGCATTCATGGAAAGGCGCTATTTTTAGCCACTATTTCCTGTGCGTCTTGAGGAGGGCGCGGGCACTGGCCGAGTTCTTACACATATAAATATATATAACACAGCAACAAGCTGGCCTCGTCGCCTCCTCCCTCCTCATGCCACAGGGACAGAAGGTTTGTCGGAGACGAAACATGACCCAGACCATTTTGGTTCCAGTCTTTCCGTTGACCTACCCAATCAATTACGCACGCACGTCTACAGACACACACACAAACACACGGACGAGCAGACACATGGAAGCTCTGACGAAGTGAGAAAGACTGAGAAACAACAAAGACGCCTACCACCGTCGGGGAGTAGACGTTGAGGTTGAGGCAGTCCTCCTCCGCCCTGAGGTGCCAGCACGGGGGTGGAGCCGGCAGCTGGGGACAAGCAGCCCCGAACGATGTGACGTCACGCACGCCCGCCCACGCACGAGACTGGCGCGGCCTCTGGAAGCGATGCGACCCTGCAGGAAAGAAAAAAACCTTTAGTCCCAGACGAGAGTTTGGACCGGCATTGAATTTCCTGATTTCTTTTGCATTTAAACCTCTCGTCTGCCTTTCTGCTTCCGGTTGCTTCTGAAAGGAGAGACCACGTGACGGGCGAGCCAGAAGCAGGAAGTTCCTCAATAGTCGTCTGTAGACACAGACGTCTGGAGCAGACCGCGGGGATATCAGATTTACACTTGCATACAGTTTGTGTGTCTTATATCTGTGTACTGTTATTTTACCAGCAAAGCACGCAGACAGAAAAACTTTACATTACGTGATTTCATCAGAGGTGTTAATTTATTTTGATTAGGGAAAAACTACTTTCGTTAATCTTAAGCCGCTGTTGGTAAATGGTTTGGACATTGATTTAAATAAAAGCTCAAATAAAATAAAAGACTTAATTATTTTGTGATTTCATGAGTAATGCAAAATTATTTTGATTGGGATAACTTATTTAAACAAGAGGTGTAAATGGTTAGGGCACTTAAATATAAAGAGAAAAAAAATGCATAAATCTCATTAACATACATTTACTTAGGCATTGCAAGATTATAGCGAGGGATAAAAAGCAGCTGAGTTCGACAAAATTAATGTCTTTGAGACTTCTAATCCTAATTTGCACTAAAAACACACCTGTTGCCCCTACACCAATCAACATATAGTTGTGATATCAATCGTCTTCCTCTGCATTTATGTCACTCTCCATCCTAGTTGTTTGTTCCATGATTCATCTTTGTGTCTTTTATGGGTTTTTTTTATTTATTACTCGCACTTGTTTCTCCCTCTATTCTGTCCATGTCTCCTAACATCACATATTATTATTATTATTATTATTATTATTATTATTATTAAAAACGATGTTATATAAGGTGAAAGTCGCTACAGACACATGATATTTTGAAACAAGGAAGCTATTAATTGATGTTTACCAAAAGGATGGTCAAGTCGATTGAGTAGTTTTTCTCGTAGACTTGTTCCGAACATAGTAGGTTAATATTGACATCATACAGTAATTAACCTTTCACTTTCAAATGAATTATTCCTAAAAAAATATATAATTCATGCGTATGAATCGGATATGATTTATGCAAACATAAAAATTCATTGTTCTTCTCTGGAAAATATCATTTTTCACAGCTTTTCATCACAGTGCTGTTTGTGGGAGTATCTCAGTATTTCTTGTCATGCGATCGAGATCACGATAAAAAACTAAAACACGCGGGTGTGTTTGGGGGATAAGTGGAGCGTGAAGGTCGGGTGCAGATCAGGTCGGGTGCAGGTCGGAAGGTCGGGTGCAGGTGAGCAGGTGAGGAGACAGTGCAGGGGTGGGAGGACTTCTCACCGAGAGCGCGAGTGTGTGGTGTTCGAGATTCGCCATAGCCAGCACCATCGACTAGAGTCAAACGGTTCAGAACCCACAAAAGTGTTGTTTTGTTCTTATTAAAAAAATTGGAAGAGAAACTGCAGTTACCCTGCTACACTACTATCGTTACTAACATCCTATATTACAATCGTTATTACTGTTTGACTGCTATGGATCACGATCAGGCTCCATGTATTCAGTATGTTTCCTGTATTTACCGACGATTGCTGGAATTAGATAACTGTATTTGTCTATATTTCTCTTTTTCCATGGTGCTCATGGCCCGTGGGCTTATAAAAGTCATAGTGAGTGGTAATTATAGACCTTCTAGGTAGTATTAGAATAGATAACTTTGACACAAAGATAATCAAACGAAGATATGTGTAAATATGTTTTTGTATGAAATAATACCCCAGTGTTCGACTGTATATGAGCAACAGTTTGTGAAACAGTGACAAATACATCCTTTAAAGAAATATTTTCTAAATCTGTAAAGGTTCACGGAAGAAAATAATAGTGCATTAATATTCTTTCTTTTGTGAAGAAGCTGATCATCCAATCGAATATAAAGTGACATTCTCACCAGGACAACCACTGTTCAGAATTTCAATTTTGTATCATAAAGGTTGACAATGACCAGGGAACGACTCCAAGTTTTTATCATCGGGTTAAATGGGAATTTTGAGGTGGTGTGAGATGGTGTTGGGAGACAAAAGAAGCGACGACTCACCAACCGGCGGCTGGGCGTAGGGGATGCCGAGGAACATGTCCACTGACCCCGAGGGTTCGGTGCTCACCCGCCGGCCACGCACGATGCCCAGCCTCGTTGTCACCTGCACGTCCTCCGCCAGGCAGTCACAGGCCATCCCCAGACACATCAAGCACGACAAGCAGCATGGCGGGCCACCTCCACACTTATTTCACCTTGGTGTCGGCAGTGATCGGTACACCGATGACTAGTTCTCTCCCCCGCCCACGCCTCCAAGTGTGAGTAGTCCCCCTTCCCTTTGGCGCTGTCTGTGTGTGTGTTGCGGCAGAAGCTGGTCAAACATTCACGCGGGCCACGGCAAGGTGTTCTGGCATCGCTTCCTCCGAGAGAAAAGTTTTTAGTTTCAAATATTGACATTGCCTCCACGGGAGAGACCGGGATCGGGAGGAGAAGTGGCAGCATCGTTGCTCTTTAGACAAGAAAGGCAGAACTACAGCACGGAGCTCATGTCGAATCCCGCAATTGCACGCAGCTTGATAGTAAATCCCCGTCTCTAAGGAAGCAGAAAGATTTCAATCGAAAATAGCGCGAACTTTCCAACAGCTCGCACACTTCAGCGAAACCGGCTTGTGCCAATAATTGTCTCTGCGGGCCTGCATCACCACTACCCTCCGTTTCTTACCCCTTATTCCCCACAACCCTCTTCTTTCTTGATATCTCCGTTTTTTTCCAGTCCTTCTCCCGTCTACCACACCTCGCGCATGCGAGCTACATCATGTGCACGTGCATCTCCGTGTGTTGATGAGCGGAAACGGGATTGTTTGAATGTGTATTTGTATTGTTTATTATGGTAACAAACTCTTTTGTCAAGAGTATTCATTAAAAAAAGCACGCCTCCTAGCTGTAGCTAGTACTTGTCACAATTTTTGTAGAGATGGAAGAATATTTCAAACCAGGTTCTGACAGTGAATATTTACCTACTGCTACCTTTCTGTTCTGATACTGCTGCTTCCACCACAACTGTGTAATGTAATCTCAAGTGGCTGATGCAACATTTCCCAATTTCCAGAGGACTGGATCCATGTCCTGATCGTCTAAGCAGGAGGCAATAATGAGCTTGGGACTAAAAGCTGATTATGGACCAATTGTTCTTGTCTTACCTGAAACACAGTCTCAACTCTTCCAGCTTTCATCCTGTCGGTGCATTCATGTGCAAGAGCAGTTTGCTGAGAGAAGTCGAGTGGATGTGTGCCATGTCGCCATATGTCTTCAAGTGTGAATGACAGAGGTCAGAGGTTGCATGTTAAAGGTCTGTTTACATGTAGAAAGAAAAGTGATAAGAGCCTGCTTTGTCCCGTCCTCGCGAGATTCTCTGATAATGCAAGCACTTCATACGTGTACATAATAATATCCTAGAATGATGAATGAAGTTTTCTATAACAGTTTAACAGAATGAGGTGATGATGAAGTGAAATAAAGTAAAATAAATATTTCCATAATCGTGCAATTGTACGGATTAGAAATTTAGTGAAATTTGGAGAAAAAGGTTGCTATACCTTTGGCAATAAAACCTAAAAGCTTGTAGCTATGAATAACATCTGAGAAGCTGCCTGTAATATTGCAGTACGACAGTACCAATGAATGCCAACATCGGGGAGAATCTTTTTTCACTTTTCACTCGCTCATTGTACTCAGTGCAAATATTTCCTGCATCACAACAAATAACTGTTCAACGTCTGTTTGTAATCTTTGTTGGTGAGTGTTGGTGTGTAAACTCCCAGCATCATAATGGATTCCTAGAGCTCGAGAAATAACATGATAAAACAAGAAGAAATAAAAATGGCTGTTGAAAAAAGTTCGGTGGTCGTGAAGAAACAGGCGTGGATGATGAAGCAGATTTTTTTTTTAAAAAAATGAACGAATTAAACTGGAAACAATTAAGGCAAGGAGATTAGGGAAAACACACTGATTTGATGTTTGCTCGGATTTTGGCTTTCACATCTTGAAGGAAGATCGAAGTAATTCCGGAGTGAGGGTGGTGTGCTGGTGACAGGAGCTGATGCTGGCTTTGGTGTGCTGGCGGCAGTTGGCAGTTGACAGTTGCTGCGTCTGAAGTCTGGAGGTCGACATGTCAATAAAAGGTGTTGTGCCATCACATGGCATCACATGGCATCAGACCTATCTCGTGTGTCTTACATGCGCTCACACTCGCCATGTTCCTTCATCGCTCGCCCACGTCACTATCGATCATCACGCGCCTCGTTGTCAACATCACCGGAAGCTTTCTCTCCGACTTCCGGGTGTCTTACGCTTTTAGGGATGCTTCCGGAGCAGCCCCAAATTTCAGACCAGCGGCGGTTTGAGGTTTGCACGACCTTATGTTTGCTTGCATCTCATATTAAGACAAATTATCACAATATTAACACAGTATAACACCAAACACAAGCAGGCGAAACTGTAAATTCTGCAATATCAATAAGTAAAACTACAATTCTTTATAACAGCAACGGTGTCGTATATTGTACAGCAATTGTAAAATAGCAGGGTTTCATATCAAAAAAATTAATGTGAAAAGTTAGAGAAAAGTAAAAGAAATAAAGAAATATGCGGAAGACAATTGAGAACCTACTAAATAATCATCTCATTTTTTATTAAATAACAACGGAATGTAACAGTAAGACCGTGAATAATGTCACAGCACACTTGACACAAACGTGTACATCGCTTACATATTCTCAGGAAAATTTCTGAAATCTCATTAGCTAATATAAAACTATAATAGTAGTAGAATCAAACAGACACATAAAGGAAGAATTTTAAGAACCATAGAGAATAAATGAAAGTGATGAAGTAACCACAAAAGAGCGAAATACTGAGGGTTGGATCACATTTGTAATCTCAGAATGCAGTTCATCTTCAACAAACCAGCCGGTGTGCTTCAGGTCAACTTACTCTGAGTTCAGTTGGAGAGGAACCAAAGCTGTTCATTAAGGAAGCAGAGAGGCTGCTTGAAGTAAACACTGTTGAGTGCTATCTTTTCAGTTAATAGATATTTTTTTACCAGTGTTTGAAAGGTGCAAGCCTGCTTCTGAAATAGCTTCTTGAAGAAGAACTGATAAGCTTAAGTGTCTTAACACAAGGCAAGGCGGCGAGAAAGCAGACGATAACAGAAATAATAAAAAATAAAATAAAAATAATCAGCTTTTATTTAAAACCTCCACGATAGAGGGGAAAAGTGTGTTAATGATGACCACCTGTTCTGTGTATGTTGAGAAAGGCGGGGATATCACGATGGATGCCAAACATTTTCTCTCTCATCCATTTCTGAGTTTACAGAAAAAGCTGTTGGGAGCAACACATTAGGAGGGACACAAAAACCGTGAAATGTGGAACACACAAACATTGTTGAACAGATAACTTGGCAAGTAAGGTCAGACACCACTCCAGAGTGTAAACTCTAATATTTCCTTGATGTTGCTATTTCATTTGTTTTATACTTGATTGAAACTTCAAAGAAATGTTTTTTAAACACCTCAAGCAATCAGTGGCTATAGAAAAGCTTCTAACTTTATTCCTGATATAAGTAAACTCGAAATTCTTTTTGAAATGTTTTCGTGAAGATATGATCTACAATAAAGTATTTGAAAATAAATAGAAACAACTGATTTTTTAATAAATATTTTTGTAAAACGGTATGTGTACATTAAAAAAAATACAAAACACTGTAGCTACCAAACGACATTTTTCAAATTAAGCCGGTATTACAATATTTAGATACAGATAAACAAAGACTCCACACAATTTTGGGACTGTATCATGTCAGTATAAAGTTCTAAGGTTTTGAGGTGAACAACTAAGACACTGAGATAACGAGCAAAGAAATGTTTAAAGTTTACTCACTGTGTTTTTTCTAAGACTTTTCAAATAACTGTTTTGAAATGGTATGTTGGTACCATGCACCGGACCAGTGCCACCATCACACTCTCTGCCATGGACAGCAGTTCCAGTAAAGGAAACAGAAAACTGGGGAAACCCTCGAAATTTACTGGAGTCACAGAAAGGTGAAATAAAACTAGAAGTGGTAGTGATAAGCTGAAAGACAACAGTAATGGGAAAACCATCTATATATCTTGGCTCTTCGTCAAAGAGTCTTCACAATTTGTAATAAAGGAAAAAAATATCAACTGGGAAACAATGGATTCACAATGAATGTAACAATTACGACACTGACCCTCACCTGGCGCCACTGACCTCTCACCTCGCGACACTGACCTCTCACCTGGCAAGCGGTTTGTGTCGGGTCAGTGAACTGTGAGCGCCTTATGAGCGGTCAGTGCGCTGTAAGCAGCTTTGTGAACCAGCCCTAGCACTTGGTCTCATCATTTACCTGCCGCTGTATGAATCTTCTCGAAGAATCATGCATTCGTGTGACCTTTGACCGACAGATACTCAAAGATACTATTTCCCAAAATGTAGGTGAACATCTCTCCTCCGTTCTCGAGATACGCCCATGGACATCGCCGGTAAGTTTATATAAGCTGCAATACCTTATCATTACCTTATCATTACCATATCATTACTATTACCTTATGATTTATCATTACCTTTATTATTTTAAACAGTCCAAATAAAACACAGTTTACAGATTATACGCGTTAAAGAAGAAGCCTGTAGGAGAGAAAAAAAAAGAGAAATGGAGAAAATATTGATCTTTATCTGTCGATTGTCCTGTAATAATGATGAATATTTATAAGCATACCTTCCCTTGAGAATGGAGTTCACTGCGTTTGCAAAAAGAAGTCATTACATCCAAACACCATCGTTTCCTCAATCAGTCGCCATAAAGTCAGATGCACGCAGCCACAGAGACAAGAAACGAGGGAATTTTTTTCGGAGCTTTTGCATCTCTACAGCTCGGCACATGGAGCCGCTCGATATTCTACAACCACAGAGATGGCGGAGACAGAAACACTCAGAGCTCTTCTGGCTTCCGGTATCTGCCAAACAGCTGCGGAGTTTTTCTACGCAGCTTCCGGTATTTTTCTCTCTACTTCCAAGCCCCCACTTCTGTTTCACTTTTGAAGATGATGATGATTGTTATTGTTGTTTTTATTAATGTTTGTTGTTGTTGTTGTTGTTGTTGTTGTTGTTGTTGTTGTTGTTGTTGTTGTTGCTGCTGCTGCTGCTGCTGCTTCTGCTGCTGCTGCCGTTCACAGATTTTAAATCTTAATCTTTGCACAACTATTTCTCTTGACTTCAAAATCATTCTCAATCACCCCCCCTACCCAATCAGATCAGAAAAATAAAAGTTTTTAAAAAAAATTACATTCAGACAATGTATGCAATAACAACGAATCAGAAAAGATGATCAGGACTAACATGAATGCTTTATTCGGTAAACATTTACATTCAGGATGGACAGCCAGAACTGTGCACATGTCACGACTGGATGCTCTAAGCTCCGAACCGCTCGTACAGAGACTTGAGGAGGTCCATGCGCTGTCTGTTCAGATGGTTGTCAAGGGATGGAGTCTCCTGGAATTTCAAGTAGAACTGTGTTGCCTTGTAGTAGGCGCCCCATGTAACCTTGCTGACTCCCTGGGGCGTGGGATCTCTGGACACAGAGGACATATCATCAGCATCTTTCCTTTCATCATCGTAACCCTTCTGTCTTATTAATTTTAATTTTAACCCAGGTATCAGCTCCATACCTTGAGTGGAATGCACATGGAGTACTAGTCGGCTACAACAAGTTTTGTCTCTGATCCACGTTAACCGGCATTTGTGACAAGTTATTATTTTTGAAACAATATGATATACTTGATGAGGTTTGTGGCTAGTTCTATTTGTTTTATGTAAATAGTTACATATGACAGCGAGTAATGTAGGTTATGTCCTACTGACCCATATTTCGCGAGGTTTGTCCACATGGTCATGACGTCAGTGGACACACGCCGGTCAGTGTCTGTCCAGTTTGTGTCGTTTCCAAACGGTTCTCCAAAGACAAATGGAATTTCAGCAGTGTGGGGCACACCTGCAGAAGACAGAGAAACAAAATTATCGATTAAGTCTTTAAACTGATTGGACGATTTAATTAGTATACAATAATAATTAAGCTTAAACAACCTTATAATTTTTTAACTGATTGAACTATTTAATTGGTTTATATTAACAATTAAGGAAAAAAATGGAGTTGTTGCTACCTTCTATATATTCTCTGTAGCCATGTCAAGACTAAGCTGTCTGCGGTATTTGTGAGAGTTCATACTTTGAGAGGTGGTACAGACATACCTGTCCACTGAGGGTGATTGGAGTTGGGGGACAGGTAGCTGAACTGGTAGACATACTGGCGCGCGGCACTGGAGTTGCTGACGGCGAGCTGCGACTCGTGGATCATGGGGTAGTTGAACCCCAGGTCTGTGTCCAGCTGCAACACGAATGAGACACTGATGTTCAAGATGGTCCGAAACTTACATTACTAGCGATATAGTGTATTGATACGAAATGTCATTCATGGACAGATCTTTGTGCATGAGTGAAAACTTTTAGCCACAACTAAGCAACATTTATTTTTATTCCTCCATAAAAGAATGACTTGCCAGCAAGGCCACTTCTTCACTGAGGTCATCATCTGAGCAAAGTGGAATGCAAGGTGGTGTGTGGAGGTCTGTAGGATGTTCAGTTCTCAGTCCAAACTCACCTGAGCGACTGCCAAGGCGAGCTGCTGGCTGGTGGGCTGCGAGATGCTCTGCACGTATTCCTTGAACAGAGCTCGACCTGCCTCCTGGGGTCCGCGAGGGAAGTTTGAGGCTGCTCGGTTCATTGTCTCTCTTTCAGCCGTGTTTAAGTCGTATTCATTGGGATTGAACCAAACTGGAAACGAAGACACAGAAAGGAATCAAGCCCGAAACTATGACACATGAAAATTGGAAATTTCCTTGTTTACGGTAATAACATCACATGGACAACATTGCATTAATGCCATGATTCTCTTCGTTTAGACAGTGCAGGACAGGCATGAGTGACTGGACTAGACGCAACATGGCGGGATTAATTGAGTAGACAGTGCGAGGCACGACAGGAGAGGAGTGAACCAGAAAGGACACATGTGAACTAGACAGAACAGGACAGGAGTGAACTAGACAGAACAGGACAGGACAGAAGTGAACTAGACAGTACAGGACACGAGTGAACTAAACAGCACAGGACAGGAGTGAACTAGACGGGAAAGGACAAGACACGAATGAACTAGACAAGACAGGACAGGAGTGAACTAGACAGGACAACGTACACTCCATGTCAATGGAAGACTCATCTCTGGTGCAGCCGCGGATGGCGAGAACATCAGCCCCCGCGCCCTCCAGAATGAGCTGTTCAGGAGGTTTGGGCAGAACCCCGAACCCTGTCTCCACGACAGGGATGAACTTGCTGCCATAGTCTGTCTGTTTTCAAGAAATATTCCTGACAATGACATGTGACTAATTATGACTGTAAAGTAAGACCTCTTCCTACTGCAGTGTCATGGCAATGAGGTTTAAAACCATAATAACTGACTAAAGTAGGGTCCTTCGGACAGTTATGTAATCAATCTTTGACATAAGGCGTTCTACGGACACAACCTTAGGGGTGGATGCCCTACACTATCATAAGTAAAGGCTTCTGCCGGTAGTCAGATTTGAAGAGGTTTAGTCCTCACTCGAATAGAAGCGGCGGCTGTGATGAGGGTGTCCAGAGGCTGACCCTTCAGGCACGAGACGAGAGCGGACGTACCCCTGTCTGTGGGACACCCGACCTTGGCAGCCACGGCCTGAGCCTGAGACAAAGGGGTGGGCGTGGTGGTGGGCAGACTGACGGCCCAGGTGGCCATAGTAACGCCGCTCTCCATGATGGCTTTCTTAACAAGGCCTGTACATGATTGGACAAACGCATCCATGTAAGCAATGGATAAATAAATCCTGTGTTCTATTTCAATATATTAGTATCATTAATATAGCAACAATTAAATATCATGTTTATTAAATGATGACAGTCATTTTGTGATCTGATTTATTTCATCACAATACGAAGGTGGACTTCATTCTCACCTTTGGCAAGCGGTGAGATTCTCAGCTGAGAACTAAGGACACCTCCAGCGCTTTCTCCAAATATTGTCACATCGTCAGGGTTGCCATGGAAACTTGCTATGTTTTCTTTAATCCACTTTAAAGCCTGAATTAAGTCCAGAAGACCGTAGTTCCCGGGACTGGAATCATCTCCAGTCGACAGAAATCCTGGTTTTAGGAAAGCAAAAATATGGAAAAATTTTTTTTGTAATATAACTAGCACCTTGTATAGGTAGTTGAAGGTGTCATAAGAGATGTTATCTGAGATGTGTGTGGTTATTGGTTCATGCGTACAAAGGTGATTTTCGTGTCTGACCAATATATTGTTATGTGTGCTCAAGGAGGTGCAAACCTCAGGCAAACCAGTCCAGAGGTGGACAACTCACCGAGAATGTCCAGCCGGTAGTTGACGGACACGACAACGACTCCCTTCATGGCCAGTTCAGTGCCGTTAGTTCCGGAACCGCTGTTTTCCCAGAAGCCCCCACCGTGAATCCACATCATGACTGGCATCGGCTGACAGTCTGCAGACTGTTGAGTAAGGTTGGAGGCAATAAATGAGTCTCTGGGTATTTTGTTTGGTCAGCTCGCACTATGTGCTTGTGATATTTTCAAACATTGTATGACTTCTGTTTGTACCCTAGTTTACATTACTGCGAACTGTTGGTTTATACTATTGTTTTTATGTCGTAAAATACAATTACTGAATGGCGATCTTGGTTTGTTTTTCCTACGAAGTGTCCCAATTATTTTGGCATTGACCTGGTTTGGAAACAATGATTTCTAGCAGTTCAAAATATTGGCCAGGTGGCAAAGATAAGACAGTAAGATATCCCAGGGACCTTACTAATGCCGTCTCCTGTATGTAGGACTGGTGTGTACACTAACAACACTGACACAGAACTCTAGTATCTGAACCCACAAGCTTTTGTGCTGTTAGTTCTCTTCATTCTCCGCATTCTGCTTAGTCGGTTTTAAATACATATCTTACACAGTGTCTGTGTATGTTGAGTGTCAGACAGTCTTCACTGGTTGGGAATGTAGGTGTCTCGTGCTTCTGTGGACACGCTGGACCGAAGTCGATGGCGTCCCGGGTTCCATCCCAGGGCTCCGCGGGTTGAGTTGGAGAAAAACGCAGTGGCCCTGTTTAACATCGTGAAAACACTCCCGCTTCTTCATTTATTAGTTTTTATCATTCAAAAGATCTTTGATCAGCTTCTAGTTCTTGCTGTGTGATAATGAGCATGATGACAATGAAGAAAAACCGTGTTTGTAGGAGGAATGTAGGAAATGTACATCTTGCTAGTGAGACGTGAGTGAACAGGTTGCTGGCGAGAACCAAATGAATGTTAATTATGTTCATTAAAGGACAAAGATTGGCGACATAAATGATTTTTTCACATCTTACCGACAGGCGGTTTAGCGAAGGGAATTCCGAAAAACGTGTCGAGGTACGTTGACGGTCCAGTGCTGACCCTTGACCCCCGCAGTCGCCCTAGTTTCGTGGTGACGACCACGTCCTCTGCCGCGGCGCCGAGGACGCCCACAATCAACATCGCCACCACCGAGTGCATTCTGTACGACTGACGAGCAGCAACTGACGGAGATAACTGTTGTCTTATCCTTAAGGTCGCTGCAACACTCCATCCTCATGCCTGACCTTTTAAATGTTATTTTTGGACGAGAATAGAGGCTCTTGTCTGTTGTGTCCCTGACATTGAGAGATTTCCTGTAATGTTGCCCAATGACTAATTGTCACGACCTGACGACGGTAGTCTGACATGGCGCATTCTCACCAAACGTCACATACCGGCATTCGCGCATTGCGCATTCTTTTTAAATGAAAAACACGAGATCACTTCCAGGTTGGGACGTCCGTTTGTTAATACACACCAAAACTTCACAGTACATAACAATGCATACAACTTTCAACCAGAACAGTTTAAATCAACGCTCAGCAAGCACCTTAAATCTCTAAGGGTGCACTACACAGACTAAGGGTGCACATGCACCGCTACTTAATACAAATGTCTGAGTCTTTCAGTTCGCTTCTCGAAGGGTCTCAGTTACTTATTAACAGTTCAAACAGCTCTTACCCTGATCATCCTTTAAACTGCATGAACGTCACATTGTCCCTTCCACCTGGGTGCCGAAGGTACTCAGTCTCTACATGCTTCGCTCGTGAGGTCCGAAACTCATGGGGTATCCAAAAATCACGAGGCCCACAATTTCCACTAACATTAGGACATTCACAAGTGACAACCTTCCATCCCCTTCCACCAAACTAAGGCGGGATCATGGGAAAAAACTAAGGAGGCACGGACTGGTCCGTGACACTAATGTTGGTAGTGCCAGCTCCACTGGTGTCAGTCCGAGCTGGCAGTGATTACAAGCTCGTCACACTGGGCTGCCTTTGTCATCCCGACCTTGCCCCACCACACCTGTGTGAGGTACGGACACCTTGACATCCGAGTCGGTATCTTTGTCTTATCTCTGTCACATGAATCAACGAAAGAAATTCGATAGACGCCCCTTCACCTGACCATGATCCCTCTGTATGGAATTCTCTGCCCCCCAATTCCCGTTTTCTTTGAACTGTGTCTATGTTCGAAGCCTTCAAATCCGAGATAAAAAAAATAAATCTCTGGTTAGAAATCAAACGTACTATTCGTTCACTGCTCAGTTCTTTATCTCCATCCATGCATTTAGTTCACGTCTGCCATAGTGTCATCTCTGTGCTGACTTGTGTTTCTTGTCTGGGGACTGTCGGTTCATTTGTAGTCTTATGTGTGAATGGTCCACACGGAAAACTCATGTTTGTTGTTGTTGTTATTGTTGTTGTTGTTATTGTTGTTGTTGTTTAATATCACCATCACGAACAACAATAACTTTTCACGAAATACTCAAATCAAGTAATTATGCAATCATGATATCTGTGATGAAGAAATATCTTTTTATTAACTCATTGATTGGGAAACCACAACCTTCACACAGTGTTGATACATCCCATACAGCGAGTCGGGATTTAGTTCTTGAAGAAAACAACAAGATTGACGATGCTGTGTTGGTCGTCTGATTGCCGGAAAACTGGCACAAATTTTCATAGTTAATTTTAAACCTTCTTTTGTGGTTTTGCAAACACTTTAGAGCATGCAATGCAACAGCTTTTGTGACTTCATCGTCATTGTAACTGCATTTATCCAATGTGGACTCTGGTGCATTTCTGAAAATTGCTACTAAAAATGTGGACATTTCAAATGCATCCAGACAAGTGAGTGAAATATTGTTATTACTTGTGGTTAAAAGCTTATGTAACAGACGACAGCTCCGAAGCCACTAAGCTCCGAACCGCTCGTACAGAGACTTGAGGAGGTCCATGCGCTGTTGGTTCAGATGGTTGTCAAGGGATGGAGTCTCCTGGAATCTCAAGTAGAACTGTGTTGCCTCGTAGTAGGCGCCCCATGTGATGTTGCTGACTCCCTGGGGCGTGGGATCTCTGGACACAGAGGACATGTCATCAGCACCATACTTGTCTTCTTCCTTCCTTAATCAATCTTTATTAGTCGTTAATCTTAACGACTCATTCGTGTCAACAAAAACACTTAGCTATCTATTCTACACCTCGAGGGGCATGGCCAGTGGTCATTTGTATGTATTTCTTGCAAACAAACACTTATTAGGTAAAGTGTGTGTATAGGTAGAGGTAGAGGTATAGGAAGAGGTATAGGTATAGGTATAGGTATAGGTATAGGTATAGGTGGAGGTATAGGTATAGGTATAGGTATAGGTGGAGGTAGAGGTAGAGGTAGAGGTATGTCTGGCACACAGACTGAGGTATCGAGAGACTAACAAGGAATCTCTCTGCCACCCTGACTACCAACCCATATTTAGCGAGGTTTGTCCACATGGTCATGACATCATTGGAAACACGTCGGTCAGCGTCTGTCCACTTGCTCTGACCACCAAACGGTTCTCCGAAGACAAATGGAATTTCGGCAGCGTGCGGCACCTCTGCAGACGACAGAACACCCTTTGACCTCTGCTTTAAAGTATAAATTGTTTCTAACCTAACACCAATAAGAAACCACCATGCATGACATCTGTTTGGCAACTGCTTTTTGTTCAATCACTTCTCGACCACCTCACAACAGGACAAAGTTTTTTTTCAATAAATAGACACCAAAGGAGCGTGTTAACATACCCGACATAGTTGAGGATGGTGACAGGAAGCTGAACTGGTAGACATACTGTCGCGCTGCTGACTGGTTGCTGACAACAAGTCGTGTCTCGTGGATGGTCGGGTAGTTGAAGGCGAGATCTGACTGCAGCTGCAACACACAGGCCACAAACCGTCAACAGCCTGTAGTCGCAACTACACGACACTTTGGTCAGGTGATGGTTGATTTCTGAACAGGTAAAGCGGTCAGCAACGACGACTAGATAGGTAGGATTCCCAATGCTCAATAATTATTCTCACCTGAGAGACTCCCGTGGCGAGCTGCTGGCTGGTGGGGTTCTCGATGGTCTGTACATATTCCTTGAACAGAGCTCGTCCTGCCTCCTGGGGTCCGCGGGGGAAGTTCGTTGCTGCACTGCTCATGACCTCAGTTTCAGCGGTTTGCAAGTTGTACTGAGGATTAGCCCGCACTGCAAACAAAGATATTGTCCGACAGAAATCACAGATTACAGGTACAAAACGCCCACCTATCAACGTTCACCGGTTACCTTTACGACACAATTTATCTACTCGGGTTTTAGGACTTTCATCATTATTAGGAAGCACTACTCACAAGACATAGTTCACGCTCATTGTTTCCTCTGGTTTTCATCATCACGTTTACCTATTTCTCTTTTTCACTCACTCATTCACTCGCATGCGAAGACGTACACCGCAGACAGAACGTGACTACGTGATGGCGCCGTACATTTGAATTCCATCGCCATCTCGTCTCTGTTGGTCCCGCGGATGGACACGATGTCGGCTCCAGAACCCTCCTGAATGAGCTGCTCCGGAGGTTTGGGGAGAACCCCGAATTGTGTTTCCACCACAGGTCCAAAAAAGTTGCCTGATGCCTGGTAAAAGAGTGATTACTAAAGTGTGATTACGTACGTGAAAAGATGTTTAAAATTGGACCAGCAAATTGTAATAAGACCATGGGATTATTTACAAATGCAAAATTATGTGAAAGCAGTATCATGTGATTTAATTTTAGAAGAATATTTCCCGTCATAAATAATTAAGTTGAGAGTTTCCTATTGGTATATATATGCAATAACTTGCTGACAAGAGGTTTTGACGGATGGTTATGTTATTAATCACCAATACATGTCATGACACATTTCACGATATCAGGCTAGGCTTGTCCTTTATCAGTCCATGCTTCTCCTGAGAATTCTGTCCATATGAAGGGAGAGAAGGTTTTGTACTTACTCGAACGGCAGCAGCGGCGGCCATCAGGGTGTCCAGGGGCTGGTCCTTGAGGCAGGAGACGAGGGCGGCCGTACCGTTGTCCGTCGGACACCCGACCTTGGTAGCAAGGGCTTGAGATCTCGACAAAGAGATGGCAGGCGAGCTCTTGCCCCAGGGAGTCACTGATACACCACTCTCCATGATAGCTTTCTTTATTAGACCTGTGTGTATTGTCGGCAATGTGAATTGTAGGTAAATACAGCAATCTTTTAAGAAAGCTTTCTTCAGTTTTCCAGGAAAGTATACATCCTTGTAACAATATACGCTCAAATAGCTTAGCGAACTGATTAATTAAATGATGTTTTTAAAAGATGAAAGGGGACTTCATGCTCACCTTTGGTGAGAGGAGAGATTCTCAGCTGAGAGGTCAGGGCACCTCCAGCACTTTCTCCAAATATTGTCACATCGTCAGGGTTGCCATGGAAACTTGCGATGTTTTCTTTAATCCATTTCAAAGCCTGAATCACGTCCAGAAGACCGTAGTTCCCGGGACAGGAATCATCTCCAGTCGACAAGAATCCTGGTTCAAATAAGAAAACTTTACAGGACTTACTAGATGCAAACTTATTCTACTGACTGATGACATAACTGCAAACCACGAGTTTGCCAAACCCGGGGGTATACTGACCACTGGTGCACACACCAAAGGTAGTCCACTTACCCAGAATGTCTAGTCTGTAGTTCACTGTGACAACAACGACTCCCCTCATGGCCAGTTCAGTGCCGTTGACCTCCATGCCACTGCCTTGAGTGAAGCCCCCGCCGTGAACCCACATCATCACCGGCACCGCCTGGCAGTCTGCGGACTGTGTAGTCCAGGACAACAATAAACATCTTGAGATTAGTATGTCTGATGGGTTTTTGTGGTCAATGAAAAGTTTAGCAAAACGGTTCTTAGTAAACCAGCTTATACCAATGTCATCTAATTATTTTGCAGAATTTTACTTAATTTTTTAATGACTTATTATTATTATTATTATTATTATTATTATTATTATTATTATTATTATTATTGTTCGTGATTTATTTGTTTCTTTCGCTCAAAATCTTCTGACATTGACTGGGACTGGAACTACAGATGTTTCACTCAGATTTGAAGTTCAAAATCTGTGACAGCCAGCTGGCAGCGATAAGACAATAAACAAAAGGACTTTGCAAAAAAAAAAAAAGCAACCCTGTCTTAGTTTTAAGTAGTGTCTTACATACATAGAACACAGACAAACAAACTAATTTCTGAAACCAAAAAGATTTGCACTGTTAGTTCTCTTTGGTCTCGACTGTTGGTTCAGTCGGTTTAAAAGGACCTTTCTTCTTACACAGTGAGTGTATATGTTTAGTGTCAGACAGTCTTCACTCGTTGTAAACCGGGGTAGCTGTTGTTGTTGTGGACACGCTGGCCCGAAGTTCTTGGCGTCCCGGGTGCCTACCCATGGTTCCGCGGGCTGAGTGCGAGCAAAGCGCAGCGACCCTGTCACATTGTGAACAGATTTCTGCTGGTTTATAGAATAAAGTAATCACGAGTGTGAAAGATAACTTTGACACGTTGACCAATGACAGATGACTACACCTGATGTTGTATAAATACCACACGTTAACACTAATGAAAACCCATGAAGAAGCTTATTATCGTTTTTAATAAAAGGTCAAGATTAGCTTAATAATTTATTTTTTCACATCTTACCGACAGGCGGCTTAGCAAAGGGCACTCCGAGAAACGTGTCCAGGTACGTTGAGGGTCCAGTGCTGACCCTTGACCCCCGCAGTCGGCCCAGGGTCGTGGTGACTACCACGTCCTCTGCCGCGGCGCCGAGGACGCCCACAATCAACATCGCCACCACCGAGTGCATTCTGTACGACTGACGAGCAGCAACTGACAAAGATAACCGTCGTCTTATCTTTAAGAAGTCTTAACACTCCATCCTCATGTCTGATATTTTTTAACGGTTATCTCTGGAGATGACTACACGGCACTTGTCTGTCTCTGTCCTCGACTTTGCGACATTCAGTACCGGCTGATGACTGTTTATTGTTTACAACTGTTTTTTGAAAGGCAAAAGTCAATCAATGATCACTCTGTTCTTAGTTAATATTCAGCAATCATCATTTATTAACACTTCGTTCTCAGATACATTTTACAATCGCAATGGACGAGAGGTTAGACTGAAAACTTTACAAGTCAATAAACCTGAACGCAGTGCATGATAGGCATTCATGTTTTCCTTAATAACCAGTGTCTGCTAAATCATATCATAAGTAAATAAAGTTCTATTATCTCTAGTGACTATTAATACATTAGTCATGGGAAAATTGAAGCGCACAAACTAAATATTCAAATTTAACTTACAACAGACCCCGCTGTCACATTATTTGAACTGTACCTTGTTACTTTATTTGTTTGAAGTAAAACTGATAAGATAATGCATTTTTTTCTTCTTTTATCTGTCACAGCATTTAACGTTTAAAATTTAAAGTACACAGAAGACATGTTCATCACACTGATTCAAACAGACATTTTGGGAAAACTTTTCTCACACTTTCTTCCTCACAAAAACATACATATTCAAAAAATAAAGAGCGAAATAAAAATCTCTTATTAGTCATAATATCTTTATTCTTCATGTTTATCATCATCGTCGTCCTAGTCGTCGTTGTCATTTCACTGTGTGTGTATGATCCTATAATATCTGCTTCTACCCGATTTCCTGTTAAGAAATTCCCAATTGTTAGTCGCAAACAGATTTCAAAAGATTGATCCACCTTTTAAACGTAGATGAAATGTGTGAGTGGTGTGTATGTGTGAGTGCTGTGTGTATGTACATCATGCTGACAATCGTTGGGTGTAGTGACCGACTAGCTGACCTGGACAGGGAACTAACCGGGTGCATGTGATCATATAAGGCGACTTGCACTGACCACGTGACCGTGGGCTCCACTAGGATCAGGCAGTCAGTGGAGGGAAAACCAAGGGAGCACACACAAAAAGGGTGAATCTCCGGAAAATGTACATAAAACAGAGAGATATGCCTGGGGCTTCCTCTTTTCTTTATTTTGTCATTCAGGCGCGGGGGTAGAAGAAAACTAGCCCACCCCCTTCTGGAGGACAGTCTTAGAATGACTGAGAAATCCCTGTCTTCTTTCTCTTTCTGTCTCATCCTTCCTTCCTCCCCTTCCATCTCTTGTTATTCTCGTCTGTTCATTCTCCCTGTCTCTCACAGGTAATCACGAAGCAGCTCCCGATATATCCGGACAGTGATGCTCGGTTACCTGTCTGTCTGTTAGTTATCTGAAGAACTCGCGCTTACACACGGACAAACACTGCATAATCTCAAATAACGATTCCTGAGTAAAAATTTATTAATACAAGTTATCATCATTATAATCATTGCTGTAGTTGTCATGACATCATCATTATTATCAATCATCATCATAATCATTATTTTATTCGCTGTGTTCTGTGCTAAAAAAAACTCTTCCAGTTTGTAGCGAAAAGACTTCAGTAGTGTCCATATTGATCATACAGGGATTTCACAAGATCCATTCGTCTCTGATACAGGTGAGAGTTCAGGGTTGGTTTGCTGTCGATGGTCAGGTACAGTTGAGTCACCGAGTTGTACAGGAACCACTTCACACTGGTGAACAGCGGGGGTGTGGGATCCCTGTAATGAAAACACACCCTGCCTTACCGTGCACTGCTTATTCTAACAAAATAATGTAATAACTAATGATGTAATAATTACACCATTCTTGCCATTTGTAAAGGGTCGGCGTTTGGCTAGCATACATACCCGAACTTGGCAAAGTTGCTCAGCATGTCCATGACAGTGGCGGACACCCGCTTGTCGGTGTCAGTCCAGTTCCTCAGGCCGTTGAAAGGTTCCCCAGCGACAAACGGAGCCTCGGCACCGTGAGGCACACCTGTGACAGGTGAGTCAATGTTTGATGGGAAACACTCACGGCTTTGCACAATTCATTTGAATAGTTTCTATGTTCTGTGTATCAGTTTCGTATCAGTGAACATGGACGGTATGTGGCTCTATATTTTGAGAAATTAGATAAATGCTTGTTATTGTCGTGTCCCAATAAAATAACGAACCAAACTACCATGTCAAGAATACGTGTGTCATGAAAATTTTCCTAAGTTTTCATAAGGTGTGCATCTTTGACAAAGAAGACAAGAGCGGTACAAATTTATAGTTTGAGAGAACACCTGTCTATCTCTTGCAATGGATGCTCTGTGCAGGTAGGTACATGACAGTCGTCTGTAGATGACTTACCTATCCAAGAAGGAAAGCGTGAGTTGGGGGACTGGTAGGCGAACTGGTAGACATACTGGGGTGCGGAACCCATTCTGTTGGAGTTCACCTGAGACTCGTACAGCATCGGATAATTGAAGCGAAGGTCTGTTTTCATCTGAAACACAGGCAGACTATTCTTTGAATTATATTCGACAACTATATAAATTTGCCAAAGATTTCAAAAATAATGAGACATTTTCACCTCCATCCACAAATGATTTTAGCAAAATGAAAAAAAAAACCCAGACAATTGAGAAGGCCTTACAACCTCTTCGTCATTTTTCTCACCTGGACTACATCCAGGTAGAGCTCTTCTTTGGTGGAGGGATTCAACCGAGTGACATACTCGCTGAGGAGTATGGCGGTGACATTGTCGAGGCCCTGCTTGAAGTAAGTGGAGGCAAAGGTTCTGATCTCCGCCTCGGCATCAGACAAGCTGTAGCTGATGAGAGGCTGGACTGGAAACAACAAAAATAGAAATGATGCTCATAAAATATAGAGAGTGCAGCAACAAGAATGATAATCAGGAGACTTGTTGAGCGACTGCCATATTCCCAGTTTTATGTTACTTTCGCCTTATTAAGAAATATTAAAATTTACAAATGACCATTGTTTAACAAAAGTGAATCATTTTCCATTTTATTTAAGGGAACAAAAAATAACGAAGCAAGTTCTTACAAGCAGCGTCGATCGCATCCTCATCTCTGCTGCTGCCGCGAATGGAGGGAATGTCACTGCCTGCTCCCTCCCGTATCAGATCCTCCGGGTTTTTAGGGAGGACACCAAATCCTGTCTCTACTACCGGTATAAAGGAACTTGCAGGCCCTTCCTGTTTAAAAAAAATAAAACACTAGTATTGTCAGATATTGTATAGCCATTGGTTGACTCTATAGTACACGTGGCACATTTTTTCTGTATTTTTATTACAAGATACAGACGAGCAGCTGTTTGTTCAAAGTTTCCCTTTTGCATGGGTGACATCATTGTGTATCGTCAAGGTGGCTGTAACTACACACCTCGTCCTATCTAACCCCAGGTTACTGTTCACCAAAGGTTATGGTCTCAACAGTCTTGCATAACATCCGACTCCTTCGTCGTAATCATCAGTACGACAGGAGAAAGAATAATAAATATTAATTAAAATGGGGCAAAACTGTCTTGCTCACTAGGAAGGCGGCGCTGGCGTTGAGCAGGATGTCCACAGGCTTACTCTTGATGCATGCCACCAGGGCAGCCGTGCCACTGTCCACAGGACAACCCACTCTGGTGGCAACACGTTTGGCAGAGGTGAGAGGACTCGGAGTGTCTGTGGGCAGCTTTCTGGCCCACTTGCAGGTAGCGAAGCCACTCTCCATGATCACCTTATTGAAGAGTCCTGAAATTCATGCATAAAAATGTTACTCATCATGTTAAAATATTTCTATAATTACTATTATTTCTTATCGTGTCCGTCTTTCAGATCCGTAACGTGCAAGTACCCTCTAATTATTTCAGAACTTTTGCCCTCAAACTTCCCCCTGATTGCTACAGACCAGGGATGATTAGATAGGTTTGTTTATTACCGAAAGACTGGAGTACTCATATATCTAACATCGAGTAATTATTTTATGTGTATTAGCCTGTGTATGTTGAGTGACAGTCTTGCTGACCCTTGGCTAATGGTGAGATTCTCAGGTGAGAGATACTCAGACTCCCAGCACTCCCTCCGAATAAGGTGATTTCACCGGGGTTCCCACGGAAACTGGCGATGTTGGCTTTGATCCATTTCAGAGCTTGGATCATGTCGAGAAGACCATAGTTTCCTGGACTGGAATCATCCAGAGTCGACAAGAATCCTGGGAAAGATAGTTACAAGTAAATATTTTGTTTTGACTGTTTCCTATTCCATATACAGACTTGACAAGAAAGGATATAAAATGAAAAATTACATTTCGTATCGCCCAACCGAAGAACTATGAATTTCGAACCTAGAATGTCCAGTCTGTAGTTGATGGCGACAACCACGACGCCACGTTTAGCGAGTTCCGTGCCGTTGAAGAGGGCGCCACTGCCTGTGCGGAAGCCACCGCCGTGGACGTACATCATCACCGGAAGTCCTCGACCAGGGGCGGAGTGCTTCGACCGCCGAGGAGGTCCACGGAAAGACCGAGTCCGCAATTCTGTCTCCTGGTAGAGTTTAGTAGAAAGATACCAGTGGATACAAGTTTGACTTGTTGAATATATTAGAATAATTAATGGCGGAATAATACAGAAAAGAACTATCTTTGTGACAGGCTAGTAAAAAGGGATTACACGAGACATATCTTACCCCGGGGGTGAAGATGCTGAGACTAAGGCAATCTTCGCTGGTTGGCATGGGATCAAAGTCAGCTAGCTGTGGACACGCAGGACCATATCGGGTGGCGTCCAGCACCCCTTGCCAGGGCTCCGCTGGTTGTGTGGGCATGAGTCGTAAAGCCCCTGACACAACACACAACATTTTGTAACACGCACTTATCGCTAAAAAAAGCTAAACAATATATTTATCTTGTATTCCTATTTACTGGTCAGAAAGTATACATAAACAAGCCTCACCAACAGGAGGCTTGGCGTAAGGGAGACTCAGAAACGAGTCCACATATGTTGATGGTCTAGTTCTGACCCTTGACCCTCTCACCTGACCCAGTCTAGTGGTCACCACCACGTCCTCTGCCAGGACAGAGGTGAGGGCCGCCAGCACAGTCAGTACTCGAAGCATGGCTGAAATTAATGAACTGGGGAGACACAGCCAGACTGTTTAAATACTGTCCCCCAGGCTCAACAAGTGTATTTACTGATGCGAGAACCTTGGCAGGATTAGTTGGTTTAGCTAACACCCACGGCTGCTAGTTATTGACCTCGCGCTCTCCCTTCTACAAGGAGTTGAACAAGTGAGCTTTCGTTCTATTTAATGACCTTAGCTCGCATGCACGAGCGACTGAAATTCATCAAAGTGTAAAAGAACCCTAACTGGGTTTTTGCTCATGCTTTGTTCAACTGAAAGAGGCGCAAAATATTGAACAAAAAAACTGCAGTAGTCCAATTTATTAACCCTGACGACATTATCCCCGTCGTGCAAAAAAGACAGCAAAAATACTGATTTGCTTTTTAAAAAAAGGACCCGAGGCGTGAAGGGGTGGGGTTAGAACCGATTGACTTAACTCTGTGTCGGTAGAAAAAAAAAACTGAAAGAAAACATTTTATGGCATCTCGTATCTGTGCTGCTTTATTTGCCGAGTTTATTTATAAGGTCTCGAAAATTGTTTGTTACTTTTATTTGATTGGATTAAACACCGTCGTCGCTATGCTTGTCAGAGCAGATTGTTTTTATCGGAAGAGTCGGCATCCGATAAATTAGCGGTTGAGAACGAGGCTTGGGTAGACCTACCCAGAGACTATGAATACGAACGGATTTCAACCCTTTACCTGCGAGAAGCTGATTTACTCAGCTTGGGTTGGGTAACAGGCTGGGTAAACATTCTTAATGAAAACGAGCCATTCATTACATTGTAAACTTAGAAAGAGTACCCGGGGTGTTGATCATTTCAATCTTTATGAAATCCATATTGAGCAACACATTTCGCGATTCTGTTCTTTAAGAATTGAATAACAAGGATCATGTTTATTGTTTGACATTCTTGATGCCTCCACGACAGCCTACTTATGGATAAAAGGCGTCAAGACTGATGGCTGAAAATAAGTTATATTATGAAAGTAAACTATATATAAGGTTAAGATCTTCAGACGCAGGTTTGGACAAAATGTCGTTCACGTGCATGAAAACACACTTGATAGAAAATGATGGAGGGGGGGATGTCGGTCGGTTACGAAGTGGGACAGTGGTATGAACTCTGACCCTTGCCCCGCCGGTGGCGAATTCTCATCTTTCCAAAGAAAAACATAGAGGAACCCACAAGGAACTCTGTTGTCTAAAAAAATAAAACAGTTGTGTGGAAATACGAAGTAATACAGCTTTATGTGAGAAAATATCAACATCAGCTGTAAGAGTATTTTTTACCGAGCACTACAACTGACCAATGTGATGATCTTTATATGATGCTCTTTCACAGGTAAAACACTATTGATCAATGAATGAACTAATGCAATTATCATTAGATAAACATGGTATCCAGTTACACCCTGATATTGTTGAATTGTCTGATGATGTAAAGTTAATCTCTGATACTGTCAGTGGTCTTCAGAATCAACTAAATATCATAAGAAATACAATAAGTTACATCTAGTAGATAGAGAAATTTATTGTTGTTGTATTTTGTACTGGGGACTACTTGTTTGCTCACGAGAAGTGACCAGGTCTTATCTGTGTACAAACAGCTTGATATTTATCTATTTGTCTGTCTTTGTCGCACACTCCCAAAACAATAGCTTACCGCGAGAATCGAGATACTCTTTATAGATGTATTTATAAAAACTGCTAGATATTGGCAATGTATTTGCATACCTAAAAAATAGAAGACGAGACTTAACAACATATTGTAATCCATAACCAAAACAGATGATGTGGGCCTCTGCTGTGTAATTTTTCTTATTTATTTATGGCTATGGACAAGTTAGCAAAGCCAAGAGGTTGGCGACTCTGAAAGTTTTAGTTTCTGCTTTAAAGAGATGCTTCATGGTTGTTGTCCACAAGACTGGCCATCAGAAATTATGTCTGAAAACTCAATTAATCTTTTAAATTTTCTTTTTTCAGGTACGTTTATCTAGCTTACTAAATATTGGTGTCGAACTGCCCTGACTCAGTGGCGTAGGAAGATGTTCGGCGTTGGGGGGGGCAAACTCCCTGCTGACAGTGAACGGCGTTCGCGCTCGCACATTACGTAAAAAAGGATGGGGGGGGGGGTACTGCACGCACGCACGTACACAGTGGTAGCATCACAACACGCTGCTTTATTGTTAAAAGGCAAAGCAGCATTAAATAAGAAAAAACAAATTAAAGAATGACTCCCCGGCTAAAGCATTCACAAGAAATGTGATAAACGTTATAATCATATAAATCATATTAATCAAGGTTGGCAAGTCAGTGTGCCAAAAAAAACTGCGTCTTCGGTGATTTCTATTAATGAACTCCATTGCAGATCAACCCTCTCTTTAAATACATGCATAATGAGACAGTTATTCAAGCGCGTTTGTGTCATGGAGCTTCTCAGGTATGTTTTTGTTCGTTTTAAGGCAGAAAAAACTGCGTTCTGCATACTGGCCAGGGTAGCCATCGGGTGGAAAAACAAAGGTAAAGATTAATTAAGTACTCACCCAACGGCTCGTGACACGCTTTGTTCTATCTCACAACAAACGCGGGGAAAATACGCTGGTTGCTGGGACCCTCTTCTAGACACCACGCCAGTTCCAGCGACAGTACACACAGCACGTGGCAAACCCCCGACTACTCCCAGAGACGGGCACAGGTCTCTCCTCCAGCGCAAAAACTCTTCTATAGGCTCTTTCCCTACCCACAGGGTCCAGCGTCCGCGAGATAATACACGTTACAAAGAGGCACAACCCCATACCTGAACTCGGTGTCCGCGGACACCGTGGGAAAATAGCCCCATCCACTCCAAAGAGAACCAAAGAGAGGAAGGGACGCAAGGCTACCCTATAATTAAGGGCCATAAACTGGCCAGACCACCGTGGCCAGGGGACGAAACTAGGGTGGGAATGGCCGCAGGGCCATCCCCTTCCTCGCTCGATCCGCTACCCGACGGTGCTGAGCCAGCGATGCGACACGTTCTATGGCCATCTACCGAAACACGGACACATATATACACACCAAACAGTATAACACAGATAACTTATGTTGAGTACCAGCCACAGTCGTTGATGATAAAAGAGTGCCCTTGTGTAGTTTTAGAAATGTTACTTATACACTTCCCCCTGAGTCGTAGATTGCAATAATACCAGTCTCTCTGTCTCTAAAGAAAACTACCAATATAGGGACTCAGAGTCTTTGCCTTACTTAGGTGAAGTCAAAGTCGTCAATTCGCACTAAACCGTTGGTGTCTAGTAAGATGGAAGTCCTCGTGCTTCGCTAGCTTTTCACAAAGTGTGAGGGTTCCTGTCTGATTGGCAAGACTGGGGTATTGGTATGCAACTAATTCGTTACTGGCTTTCTGTGTTCCCCATGGCCAGTGCGGCCCCTTTGGTTGTAAGCGATAGCAGATAATTTTAGGGTGACAGCGAGTGGGTGGGGGATGTTTTATGTTGGTCCAACGAAAACCGCCAAAGAATAGGCGTCGCATTATGGGGGACGGGGGAGGGAGACCACACTCGATGTACCGATGTACTGTCCGGCTGCTTTCTTCGCTCAGGCTTCAACACAGCCTGCAATTAGCATGGCAAACAATACTAACCGACTGTCCCCGATCTGATCGTCAGAGGTGTTAGAGCCTCCACTTGCCTCAGGGCCCGCTTTTGTGACGGTGATGACCGTCTCCTCTCTACGTTCCCATACCTTTCTTCAGTTCTTTTCTCTTTGTGAGGAATTACGACTCAAATATTGGGGGGGCAAAAGGATATTCCTGCCCCCCCTGTATTTTCCTTGGGGGGGGGCGGCTGCCCCCGCTGCCCCCCTGGTTCCTACGCCACTGTGACTAGATTGTAAACTAGAGCGTTAACCGGGCATTGAACCAGTGCACTCTCAGTTCGGACGCCAGCGCTGACCACTCTCTGTCTTGCTTACTTCACCTCTTGTTAATAAAGAATTGTCAGCATCATTGCCTCTTCTCTCTGTTCCCTGATGAGATGATGAAGACCAGATCTCATTCCACTGTGTGTTTGTTGTGCCTGTGTAGGACCTGTCAATGATGATTATTTCCCCTTACACACTGAAGTGTCTGTAGTGGAGGGAGGGAGTTGTGTTCAGTTGCTGAAGATGTAGACAGGTTTGATAAAGAGGTGTTGGCCTGACTTTGTAGAATTTTATTTTTGTGACTAGACTGTGCATGGTTGCGATCGACTCCACTCATTACATTTTTGTCCATCCGCCTACATTCATCCCACTTCATACACATCAGAACCTCTTTCTGGTGTAGTTACATGTTGTTACAGAAATAACGATCAAAACTCTTCCCTTGTCTCTCGATGACCCTCTGCTTACAGGTCTACGATAGTACTCACGTGCATCTTCTTTCATAATGTGTTTAGAAAAAAACATACAATTGAATCAACAAACAAGTCCTCTTGAAAATTTAATTTATTAATAATAATAATCAGCAGCAGCATCACCATCATCATTGTTTTTGGTCACCACACTACTGACCAGTTTTTTTATGAAAAAGTTTTCAGTAATGTCCGAATTGATCGTAAAGGGATTTAATGAGGTCCATCCGCTTTTGAAACAAGTGAGAGTTCAGCGACGGCCGGTCGTCAATAGTCAGGTACAACTGAGTCTGAGAGTTGTACGGCGACCATCTCACCCCGCTGTACCCCGGAGGTGTCGGATCCCTGTAATGAAAACACACCCTGCATCACTGTACTGCGCTGGGCATCCTGACAACGCATACATATCTATCTCACAATACATGAGATATATACATGGATCATCTCACAATACATTACAGACACACATGGATCATCTCACAATACACTAGAGATATACATGGATCATCTCACAATGCATTACAGACATACAGACAAACTGTAAACGTCCTCAAGATGGTTGAATAATGGATCAGATCATGTTCAGTCTTCCTATACGACCGGCTTGTTTATAGAGCACGTACCCAAACTTGGCGAAGTTGGTCCACAAGTCCATCACATTGGCGGATACCCGCTTATCAGCGTCTGTCCAGTTTTTACGGCCGTTGAAAGGTTCTCCAAACACGAAAGGTAACTCGGCAGTGTGTGGCACACCTGCACAAAATCTTAGTCTTGTTGGTATTCTGTGATCAGATTTTTAGTGCATTCTGGGTATTTACTGTTTAGTTTCGTGACATTTAACAGAGATACTGCTATTTTGAAAAATGTGATGATCTGTATTTCATTATAATTATTTTTGCTTTGACCTCCTTGAACTTCAGAAAGTCTTACCTATCCAAGAAGGGAAACCTAAGCTGGGTGACTGGTAGGTGAACTGGTAGACGAACTGAGGTGCGGAACCCCGTCTGTTGGCGGTCACCTGAGACTCGTTCAGCTTCGGATAATTGAAGCGAAGGTCTGTCTTCATCTGAAACACAGAAGGATTGCTCCTTGCACTTTGTCGGGTCAACCATATCATGTTGAAGATTTTTGTTCATCATAATTATGCAATTTTTCTGCAAAGTAAGCAAGGCAGAGGGAGAGCTGTTTTCAGAAGATTATACATTCTTGTCCTTCCCTCACCTGGGAGACAGCCACGTAAAGCTGTTGTGGGGTGGTGGGGTTCACCTGGGTCACATACTCGTTGAGAAGGATGGCGGTGACATTGTCCAAGCCCTGTCTGAAGTAGGTTGTGGCGTATGTCCTGACATCAGCCTGGGCATCAGACAAGGTGTAACCGCTGAACGGTAGAACTGCAAGAGTCAAATAATCACTGGATAAAATTTATCAATGTTTGTCAACAAAGCTACAAAGGCGGGTGGGTGGACGGACGAGCGAATCGAGAAATGTAAAAGTAAATAAATAAACTTGTGTTTTAGACAAAAACGCTCTACATAATTTGAAGACCATTCATTATTCATACATGAAGCTTCGATCGTATCCTCGTCCTTGTTGCTGCCGCGAATGGAGAGAATGTCACTGCCTGC
This sequence comes from Pomacea canaliculata, assembly GCF_003073045.1. Lineage (NCBI taxonomy): Eukaryota > Metazoa > Mollusca > Gastropoda > Architaenioglossa > Ampullariidae > Pomacea > Pomacea canaliculata. The sequence continues at coordinate 13,370,822 of NC_037599.1, forward strand.
TCCCTCCAGTATCAGTTCCGCTGGATTTTTCGGGATGACACCGAATCCTGTCTCTACAGTCGGTATGAAGGAGCTGGCGGGCCCGTCCTGTTAAAAAAACACAATTACTGCTTTAGAGAAACCTCTAGCTGCAAAAACAAAAACTTTATAGTCCTGGAATGTGTAGACTGGGGAGGGAGCTAGTAGACACCGAACCTTTTTTCTGGGGGCCCACTGAAGAATCATGTACCCCATTAATAAAGCTGGGTCAGCTGAGGGAAAACATGTCTTTGTAACATAACTCACTAGGTAGGCGGCGCTGGCGGTGAGCAGGACGTCCACAGGCTTACTCTTGATGCATGCCACCAGGGCAGCCGTGCCACTGTCCACAGGACAACCCGCTTTGGCGGCAACCAGCTTGGCAGACGTGAGAGGACTCGGGGTGTATGAGGGTGGCTTGATGGCCCACTGACAGGTAGCGAAGCCACTCTCCATGATCACCTTATTGAAGAGCCCTATTATATATAATATTGCATATTACATAATTCCTACAATCAATCATCAGCTGCTGTACTTGCTTTTTAATCTTGGCTTTCATATTATTTAATTTCATGCATTAAAACATTCTGACAATGCAAGGAAAATACATAATCTGATTGGACTTTTGAAAAGCACCAATTTAAATGAAAATAAAACAGAATGTTGCTTGAAAAGAAATTTTGTTGTAAATATGTTAGTTGAAAGCAACAGTATTGTCAATGGGGTTCGTGTTTAGGTGTTCATTTCTTATTGTACTTGTACATATTTGTTAGTATACACGTGTCATTATATTCGACAAAAAGAAAATGTGCTGACCCTTGGCTAATGGTGATATCCTCAAGTGAGATATGCTCAGACTTCCAGCACTTTCTCCGAACACTGTGATTTCATTTGGGTTACCATGGAAACTGGCAATGTTGGCTTTGATCCATTTCAGAGCTTGGATCATGTCGAGAAGACCGTAGTTTCCTGGGCTGGAATCATCCATAGTCGACAAGAATCCTGGGAAAAGATTGTTTCATATCACTCAGGGTAATTCCAGAGATAGTTCACATCATATCCCTCAGGCACAATCACCATAACTCTCTTACAGACCAAACATTTATGTAAAAAAGGAATATGGACTTAGCTATGGACTTGGCTGCTATGGACTTGGCTACTCACACCACAATAAGTTGTTACAAACATTAGTTTAAAAATAGGTTGAAGGCTTCTGGTCCCCCCAAAGTAAGAGGGGTCAAGGTCTGACCTAGAATGTCCAGTCTGTAGTTGATGGTGACGACCACGACTCCACGTTTAGCGAGTTCCGTGCCGTTGAAGCCGGAGCCACTGCCACTCCTGAAGCCACCTCCATGAACAAACATCATGACAGGGAGGAGTCTTGGAGGGTCAGCTTGGTGCTTCAAACGCCGCTGGGGACCACTCGGGTGGCTGTGGGCTGACCGGGTCCTTGATACTAAATCCTGAAGCTAGACACATGAGACATCGAGACGATCAACTTGATATCCCTTCGGAAAATGTTCAAAATTAGACGATAAATCTTTAATTCCAAAGTTTATAAAAATATAATTTAAAAATATTGAAATAGTCAAAGATATCACGTGCTTCTCACTATCGCAGTGAACATACCACTCATGATTAAGCTTCACTTAAATGAAACGACAGATAAAAAAATTGACCAAAAAAATTGGCAGAAATAAACTTGGATGAACAAACCCATGCTAGTAATATAGATTATATTAGCTTACGAGATGTGTGTGTTAATAAATATTCATAACCAACAAATATCACGCTGATATAGACTCGTAAGACAAAGGTTTTACCCCGGGGGTGAAGATGTTGAGACTAAGGCAATCTTCGCTGGTTGGGGTTGGGTTGGGGTCAAAGGGCGGTGTGAACTGTGGACATGCAGGACCATATCGGGTGGCGTCCAGCACTCCTTGCCAGGGCTGCGCTGGTTGTGTCGGCATGAGTCGTAAAGCCCCTGACACAACATGCAACATTTTGTAACACACACTTACACTAAAGTAAGGTTTTGTCGGGGCACTTTCTACATTAGGTTTTGAAATTTTCTGCAAAGTAGATGTTTACAAGTATGTACCCGCATGTGTTCCTCTCTATAGTTATTTATGTTTATTAAAAACTACAAGCTCCAAAGAAAGTATGAGTTGGCATTCTACATGCCTGGACTGAATATGAGGAACCACTGACAGTACATTGACCCTAAGACACCATACCGTGTGATCTTTGTTCTTCAGAATGTCATCTGTATGATTATTTACTTTTGAGTTAACAGGCCTTGAGTATATCCTGGACAGGTCAGAAGTCTAAGCGAAATAATGACCGACGCTGGATGTCAACAATAGACGAGACAACATTCAACAGATGATAGAAGCGCTTCAATGACCATAAACTTTAGACAGTTTATCCCGAGATAGCTTGTCTTCTTATCTTTTGTTAACTAATAACACACTACATTTCAATCTATGTGATAAACTTATGAACATTCAAGAACATCTCACCAACAGGAGGCTTGGCGTAGGGGACACCAAAAAACGTGTCCAGGTATGTTGAAGGTCCAGTGCTGACCCTTGACCCTCTCAGCTGACCCAGTGTAGTGGTCACCACCACGTCCTCCGCCAGGACGGCGAGGAGAAATGCTGGCAGCACAGTCAGTACCCGAAGCATGGCTGAAATTAATGAACTCCAGCAGCAGGCAGTCAGTTTAAATACTCGCCTCAGGCTCACCACGACTGGTGTTTACTCATGAACCTTCGAGAAGAGAAGAGCGAACTATAGCCGATCTGTTTAATTAACCGACACCTGATTCTTTCAGTCCCTCGGCCTTGCTCTTTGTGACTGGAAGGACTAGAGGTCAACATGTGAGCTTTCGTTCTGTATATCAACACAAAGCTGGGTGTGTGAAAGTAGGACAAAGTGCTGAGAAGATTATTTCCACTATCTCTTGGAACTGCAGACTTTTTGATTCTGGTATTTATACATTTTGGTAATTATTTATATGGCTGGAATAATAATTATTATCAAATTCTCTTAGAACAAAGAGTAACAGTGTTTGGCAGGAAGATGGAAGTGAAGTGAGGAGCAGACGTGAAGGACGGTGCAGTGAATCCTGATCACACAAGAAAAGGTCATTGAGTGCCGACTTTAAAGTTGGACAAATACAAATACAAAATACAGTAAACATGCGCGAGGATTCATGAAAGAGAAAATGATGGGGTATGTAAGGCGGGCACAAAGCAGGACGGTGGTCCCAACTCTCACCCGGTCCCACCCGGCGACTGTTTGCTCACAGACAACATTTCGTCACCAGGACCTCCGATCACGTTGTTTTTCCTTCCTCTACACGTCGCCATGGCTACATGACACGTGATCTTCGTCTGCTGATTATCAGGACCTCTGAAGACACCTTTCTCTTGACATCAGGACATGCAGGCACACACCTGACCTTATCCTAGTCCTAGTCTTGAGAGAAACACTCGCTGGAGAGTAAAAATAAAAGTTTTCTCCTGAGATTATAATTATTTGTAGTGCGGATGGCCTGCACTAGTATAAACACAACGAGGCTGTGTTTTTCTTACGATTTCTTATTTGAGTAATTTGGTCTTGCTCTGCAACTGTTTGTCAAAGGATAGAAGGAGATAGGCATGGTCAATGGGTAAACTTGTCTCTTGTTATTGAGGTTCACAAAAATATATCGCTTGATTTATGTTTCTTTGAGTGTTGTGTTAACACATTTCACAGAGCTTTAAGACAAAATAAATGTCTTTGACCCACAGGTCGTGCGGGTATTCAACTGTCACGGACCGGCCGCGGACACGCGCATTCTTTCCACAAACCAAAATATCCTGATCGCTTGAGGGTGGGCGTACCTTCTTAGAGGCACGAATAATTATTGAATTCAAACACAATTTTAAACGAAACAAAGGCAAAGTATTAACGATCATAGATTCACTCCTTCATTCGCCACACAAGATATATTACCAATATATTATCATTCATCCAATGTACTATTAGTTAACCATAAAATTGATTCCCATAAATATTGTCACTGATGAAGTATGCCGCTGTCTCCGGAGCTGTCCTTTCTTGATGAATTACCGATGTTAATATCCACTGTATTATCGTATAAAAAATGTTCGTTCTTGATGAAACATTAACCTTTTATATTAAAGTCTTTGAGACCCTCCCAAGTCCTCTATTCTAATTAGTCCACTGATCTTCTTTCCACGAAGTCTATTTATTATTGAAAATAAATGGTTTTTACGGTACCAACAGTTTACAAGCGGAACGTCTCGGTCTTGCGCATGCGGTCGCCTCCTAGGTGTTTGGCAGGATGATGTTAGATTCGCTGAAGGCCGGGAGGAAACCTTTCCTCCACCGGCGCTTACTCTCAGACTGTTAAGAACTGTCCCTTCCAGGCGACAAATGGAGGTCGGTGCACCAGTCTTGCACCAAGTTTTTTTCTGTTCTTTTCTCGCTGATACCAGTGTGTGGTTTCTTGGCCCCACCAAGAAACTGTACTGCGGGATGCCCAAGCCACAGAGCTCCCCCACGGTGCGGACACGGACTACAGTGACTCACGACCTGTGAAGTACATCCACCTGTAGTTTACCCACGGTATTACTTCCCGTAATATTTATTCCGCTGTCGCAGCAGTTGCGAGAAAGTCAAGAGAAAATCCACCAGCTTCCACTTCGGTTCCGCCGTTAGCTCTCTGTCCACCGTTTTCTCTCTCTAACGTTAATTTCCTCTATCTTTTACGTCACCTTATTTTGACATCACAATTTACGTCATTTGCTCAAGGGCAAACAACTTCCAGCCCACTACCCTAGATCAGATCAACCACGGTTGTCGATCTTCCCTCCTAACCCCCTCTACTAAGTACTTGTCCGTTACATCAACCTTTCTACAGCATGGCATGTTGGTCACACCTAATCTTTTATTTCACTGTCTCTAACTTTCCTGATGAACAAAGTACCCACAGCTAGTGAGTAGAGACAAGTGTTGTCAGTCCTAGAACATACATGTCTTCTGTACTTTCTTTGAACTTTAAAATCTTTCTTTTACACACACACATACACACACGTACACACACACGCACACACCCGCACCCACATATTTATATAAGGGCGATAACACAGTCAAGAGAGAGATGATAATTATTCTTAAGGAAGATAACACAATGAACACAGAGTTCAATGCGCATTTTCATTTTATTTCTCAAGTCCGCAGACAAGCTGCCTATTGTCCATATTGTTCAAAAAGACTCCCCAAGAACTCCATTTTGTTTCTGTTGAGGTGGGAGCTCAGTGACGGTTTAGTCTCGAATCTCAGGTACGCCTGTACCGCCGGTGTGTAGGGCAACCACACGACCCCGTCAGAGTCCAGAGGTGTGGGGTCAAGGACGCTGTTCAGAGGAGTGGGGTCTCTGTGTAACAGACGGTGAGCACGACTTACATGATCATTTACATAATTCATTTAAAGCTGGAAAAGATATTAAGTAGCCATAGTGAATGTTACACACGTGCTCACCCGTGTTTGGCGAAGTTTGTCCACATGTCCATCATGTCGCTGGACACCTGCTTGTCCTTGTCCGTCCAGTTTTTCGTGCCATCAAAAGGTAAGCCGGATACAAACGGAATTTCGGCTGTGTGCGGTACACCTGCATGTCACAGATGGATATCATTGCCCCAACCATTCATAGCCACTCTTGAAGTGCTTTGTACCCAGAGCAGAAACAATGACAAGCAAATTTTCTGTTTAATAGTTGGCTACTGCGATAGTTAATAGTAAGCATCTGATTCTAAGATTTCTAGTCTATTCCACAGGTGACACAGACTCTCTCACCTGCCCACTCGGGGAAACCTAAGCGAGGGGACAGGTAGCTGAACTGATACACATACTGACGAGCAGCCCCGGGAACACTTGCACTCAGCAAACTTTCCTTCAGCATGGGGTAGTTGAAGTACAGGTCGGAACAGATCTGGAATAAGCAGGCAAAACATTACAGCACTTTTATACTTTCAGAAAAGCATAAATACAAACTAGTTTTTAGACAATTCAAAGACATGTTGCTTTACCTGGTTCACACCCTGGGCAATCTGCAGGTTTGTCGTATAATTTGCCCCCAGGAGGTACTCCTGGAGTAGTGCTGTTGTTGCTTGCTGAGCACCACGAGGGAAGTATGTCAAAGCCTGTTGCATGATGGCAGCCTCGGCATCAGTCAGGTTCATTGAAGAGGTGACCAGGGCCGCCGAGAGCCAGCCCGGGCCCCGGGACAGACGACCTCTCCGGGCCCCTTGTACTTGTAATCATAAATCTCACGACAGGCCCCAGTACCCCGAAATTGTATTCTACAGACTTGAAACTCAACTTCTGCATGTGTAATGCTTGGGTGTTCTGTCCTTAGACCTTTCTTTAAAAGAAAAAGAAATGGAGAAGAAGAAAAAAAAAATCCACTGACCAAGGCCGGGCCCCCTTGACAGCCGCGGGCCCGGGTACACCAGACACCCCTGTCCCCCCCTCTCGTCAGGCCTGGAGGTGACCTTCACTGAGAACATCAGAACAGGATCGGTCTTTAAAAGGCTGCTTTGGCTAGAGAAAACACAAACACGTGTCACGTGTCCAAGATACACCTCAAACCTTTATGTCAAACAAGTCTTGGTTATCCTTAAAGATTAAGTGTGAGTTGATTTATTGTGAAAGTGAGTATACCCTCATCTCTGTTGGTCCCTCGAATAGCAAGAATCCCTCTGCCTGCCCCTTCCCGAATGAGTTGTTCGGGAGCTTTGGAGAGGACACCAAAACCTGTCTCCACCATCGGCACGAAGACGCTGAGGTAAGAAGTCTTCCGACAAAAAGCAAAATCTGTTCATTCTTCTGTTAATTAGAAAATGCCTGAAATAGTTTTTAAAAACAGCTTTAAAATCGAGTACAAACATTGGTACATATGACCTCGTGGATAACTATTCAGTACACGAAATGCTTTTTTCTTAAATTGTGGAAATGGCGTTTGCTAAAGTATACACCCGAAGGTAGGCTGCCAATGTTTGCTCACCCGAATGGAAGCGCTTGCATTGAGGACACGATCAAGAGGCTGATTCTTGATGCACGTGACGACAGCACCCGAGCCCTGGTTGACGGAAAGTACGATAGTACTCACGTGCATCTTCTTTCATAATGTGTTTAGAAAAAACACACAATTGAATCAACAAACATGTCCTCTTGAAAATTTAATTTATTAATAATAATAATCAGCAGCAGCATCACCATGATCATTGTTTTTGGTCACCACACTACTGACCAGTTTTTTTATGAAAAAGTTTTCAGTAATGTCCGAATTGATCGTAAAGGGATTTAATGAGGTCCATCCGCTTTTGAAACAAGTGAGAGTTCAGCGACGGCCGGTCGTCAATAGTCAGGTACACCTGAGTCTGAGAGTTGTACGGCGACCATCTCACCCCGCTGTACCCCGGAGGTGTGGGATCCCTGTAATGAAAACACACCCTGCCTCACTGTACTGGGCGGTACATCCTGACGACGCATACATATCTATCTCACGATACATTAGAGATACACATGGATCATCCCACAATGCATTACAGATACACATGGATCATGTCAAACTGTAAACGTCCTCTAAATGGTTGAATCATGGATCAGATCATGTTCAGTCTTCCTATACGATCGGCTTGTTTATAGAGCACGTACCCAAACTTGGCGAAGTTGGTCCACAAGTCCATCACATTGGCGGCCACCCGCTTATCAGCGTCCGTCCAGTTTTTACGGCCGTTAAAAGGATCTCCAAACACGAAAGGTAACTCGGCAGTGTGTGGCACACCTGCACAAAATCTTAGTCTTGTTGGCATTCTGTGGGCACGTAATCAGATTATTAGTGCACTTTGGGTATTTACTGTTTAGTTTCGTGACATTTAACAGCGATACTTATATTTTGACAAATGTGATGATCTGTATTTCATTATAATAATTTTTCTTTGACCTCGTTGAACTTCAGAAAGTCTTACCTATCCAAGAAGGAAAACCTAAGCTGGGTGACTGGTAGGTGAACTGGTAGACGAACTGGGGTGCGGACCCCCTTCTGTTGGCGGTCACCTGAGACTCGTTCAGCTTCGGATAATTGAAGCGGAGGTCTGTCTTCATCTGAAACACAGAAGGATTGCTCCTTGCACTTTGTCGGGTCAACCAAATCATGTTGAAGATTTTTTTTCATCATAATTATGCAATTTTTCTGCAAAGTAAGCAAGGCAGAGGGAGAGCTGTTTTCAGTTTCTACACCCTTGCCCTTCCCTCACCTGGGAGACAGCCACGTAAAGCTGCTGTGGGGTGGTGGGGTTCACCTGGGTCACATACTCGTTGAGAAGGATGGCGGTGACATTGTCTAAGCCCTGTCTGAAGTAGGTTGTGGCGTATGTCCTGATATCAGCCTGGGCATCAGACAGGGTGTAACTGGTGAACGGTTGAACTGCAAGAGTCAAATAGTCACTGGATAAAATTTATCAATGTAATAAGGCGGGTGGGTGGACGGACGGGCGAATCAAGAAATGTAAAAGTAAATAAATGAACTTGTCTTTTAGACAAAAATGCTATACATAATTTGAAAACCATTCATTATTCGTTCATACTTAAAGCTTCGATCGTATCCTCGTCCTTGTTGCTGCCGCGAATGGAGAGAATGTCACTGCCTGCTCCCTCCCGTATCAGTTCCTCTGGGTTTTTCGGGATGACACCGAATCCTGTCTCTACAACCGGTATGAAGATGGCGGGCGATCCGTCCTGTTGAAAACCACAATTACTGCTTTAGAAAAGCCTCCAGCTGTAAAAGTGAAAACTATTATAGTCCTGGAATGTGTAGACTGGGGAGGGAGCTAGTAGAGACCGAACCTTTTTGTGAGCGCCCACTGAAGGATCATATACCTCAATGAGGGCTTCTGCTAAGGCTAAATTCTTTGGGGTCCCAGGGACCCCTTCTTCAGATTTCTAAGGGGTCCCAGGCTAACTCTAAGGGGTCCCTTTACAATGTGAAAAAAAAATCAACAAATCAACATACTTTGTTCAACTGCCTTTCAGACACACAAACACTGTAATGTCTAGTCAGAAACGGTGAGATTTCTGTGCCATGATGTCTGTGCAAGCATCTGTGATGAGCTTATGCTCACTGTACTTGGGGTGCTCACTTTCTTTCCGTTTGTGAGACGATGATTATAACCACGCTGTCAACGACATCTTTGAAATAAGTTAAATAAGGTGCACCTGGTGGTGGATGGGAGAGGATGTATGAAAGTATGAATGCCCCAGATGCCATCATTCAAGAGCAAGTTCTCGACCGTAACCTGGCAATTAATAAGTTAGTGAGAACTAGAGTTGTAAGAAACATCAACGAGAGGTGGCACGTTGCTAAAAGTATCAAAGTTGGGATAAAAAAAAACTGGTGCAAGGTAGAAAAGCAAACCTCGGCAACACGTGGCGCCCTCAGCTCAGTGACATTCAGTGGATTCTGAATGTTAGTAAATCATGAGATGAAGGGGAATCGAAGGTGTTTAAAACTGTACAAATAAATTAAACGAGTTTCAGTTGCAAACTATATTTAGCAATAAAACGCCTTTCTCAGCCGACTAGTACTTGATGTAGGGTCTGAGAAAAGTGAGGCGAAACGGCTTCTGTCTGAACATACGGTCTTTCCTTACATCTTTCTTTACTCATAAGAGGGGATAATAATATTTAATATTTTCAGTTCATTCCTCCTGATGACTGACCTAAAGTACACCTCGGTTTGAGTCCAATCTTTGAACTTTTACAAATGGCCAACAATTCACGACTGCAACATAGTGCCCTCACTGTGTCTTTCTTCTCTTATCTAACCCGACCATTATGCGACCATGCAATTCAGTTGTTTTTATGTTTGTGTCATTTGCGCTGTTCATTCTTCTGTGCTTTATATATTCTAGTTTTGTTTGTTTGTGGAGGATACAGTCAGTCCTAACCCCGACAGAATGTTCAGACAGAAGTCGTTTCGCATCAACGCTCAGACCCTACCGCAAGTACTGGGTGAGGGAGACGATTTATTGCCATGCTAGTCGGCAGTGCCTGTGATGTCCACCCCGCCTTTTGTCCGGGTAGTAAGTGAAGACGACTGGCCGATGGCAGTCCGCACCGCGTGTACTCCTACCTGTACTCCTACCTTCCCTTGCACGGACGATACCACTCATTTCCCCCCGGTGGGAAGATATCGGCCTTTAGTGGAACTCTTCTTGGTAAGGGGAAAAAAACCCCAGTGCAAGGGAAGTTACTCTCACTTGTAGCAGACGACAACAATAGATTAGGCTACGATGTCAGACACTATACTTACCCGATTTTGTATCTGTTCTTCGCCCAAATTTGAAGGGGTTCCCTGGAACCCATTGACAAAAATTGAAGGGGTCCTCCGAACTTTTAATGCGTACTGTACGCAATTTTTTGCGTAATCAGAAGCCCTGACTCATTAATAAAGCTGGGTCAGTTGAGGGAAAACATAACTGACAAAAAGATAACTCACCAGGAAGGCGGCGCTGGCGGGGAGCAGGACGTCCACAGGCTTACTCTTGATGCATGCCACCAGGGCAGCCGTGCCACTGTCCACAGGACAACCCACTTTGGCGGCAACCAGCTTGGCAAACGTGAGAGGACTCGGGGTGTCTGTGGGTAGCTTTCTGGCCCACTGGCAGGTAGCGAAGCCACTCTCCATGATCACCTTATTGAAGAGTCCTGTTTTGCATTTTACATAATTCCTACAATCAATCATCAGCTGCTGCACTTGCTAGTTAATCTGGGCTTTCATATTTTTTAATTCCATACATTTAAACATTCTGAGAATGCAAGGGAAATACATTATCTGATTGGACTTTTGAAAATTCCAATTTTAAATGAAAATAAAACGGAATGTTGCTTAAAATAAAATGAAATTTTGTTTTAAATATGTTAGTTGAAAACAACAGTATTGTCAATGGGGTTCATGTTTAGGTGTTCATTTCTTATTGTACTTGTACATATTTGTATATATTTGTATATTTGTATATCCGACAAAAAGAAAATGTGCTGACCCCTGGCTAAAGGCGATATCCTTAAGTGAGATAAGCTCAGACTTCCAGCACTTTCTCCGAACACTGTGATTTCATTTGGGTTACCATGGAAACTGGCGATGTTGGCTTTGATCCATTTCAGAGCTTGGATCATGTCGAGAAGACCGTAGTTTCCTGGGCTGGAATCATCCAGAGTCGACAAGAATCCTGAGAAAAGATCGTTTGATATCACTCAGGGTCATTCCAGAGATAGTTCATATCATACCCCTCAGGCATATAACTCTCTTACAGACCAAACATTTCTGGAAAAAAGGAATGTGGACTTAGCAATGGCATTGACTGCTCAGTTCATCGACTCACACCACAATGAGTTGCTACAAACATTAGTTTAAAAAATGGCTGAAGGCTTCTGGTCCCCCAAAGTAAGAGAGGTCAAGGTCTGACCTAGAATGTCCAGTCTGTAGTTGATGGTGACGACCACGACTCCACGTTTAGCGAGTTCCGTGCCGTTGAACCTGGAGCCACTGCCCCCCTTGAAGGCACCTCCATGAACAAACATCATGACAGGGAGGAGTCTTGGAGGGTCAGCTTGGTGCTTCAAACGCCGCTGGGGACCACGAGGGTCTCTGTGGGCTGACCGGGTCCGTGATACTACATCCTGAAGCTAGACACATAAGACATCGAGACGATCCACTTGCTATCCCTTCAGAACATGTCCAAAATGAGATGATAAATCTTAAATGGGAAAGTTTGTCAAAATATAATTTTAAAATATTAAAATAATCAAAGATATCACAATCTTCTCATTGTCACAGTGAACATTCCATTCATTATTAAGGTTCACTTAAATGAAACGACAGATAAAAAAATGACCCAAAAAAAGTTGGCAGAAATAAACTTGGGTGGGCAAAGCCAGGTACCCATGCTAGTAATATAGATTATATTAGCTTAAGAGAAGTTTGTAAATAAATATTCATAACCAACAAATAGCACGCTGATATAGACTCGTAGATCCTATAAGACAAAGGTTTTACCCCGGGGGTGAAGATGTTGAGAGTAAGGCAATCTTCGCTGGTTGGGGTTGGGCTGGGGTTGGGGTCAAAGGGTAGTGGGAGCTGTGGACACTCAGGACCGTATCGGGTGGCGTCCAGCACCCCTTGCCAGGGCTCCGCTGGTTGTGTCGGCATGAGACGTAAAGCCCCTGACACAACACACAACATTTTGTAACACACACTTATCCTGGACAGGTCAGAGGTCTAAGCGAAATGGTGACCGTTGCTGGATGTCAACCATAGACGAGACAACATTCGACAGATGATAGATCGCTTCAATGACCGTAAACTTTAGACAGTTTATCCCGAGATAGCTTGTCTTCTTATCTTTTGTTAACTAACAACACACTACATTACAGTCTGCGTTATAAACTTATGCACATTCACAGGCGCATCAACAATATCTCACCAACAGGAGGCTTGGCGTAGGGGACACCAAAAAACGTGTCCAGGTATGTTGAAGGTCCAGTGCTGACCCTTGACCCTCTCAGCTGACCCAGTGTAGTGGTCACCACCACGTCCTCCGCCACGACGGCGAGGAGAAACGCTGGCAGCACAGTCAGTACCCGAAGCATGGCTGAAATTAATGAACTCCAGCAGCAGGCAGTCAGTTTAAATACTCGCCTCAGGCTCACCACGACTGGTGTTTACTCGTGAACCTTCGAGAAGAGCGAACTATAGCCGATCTGTTTAATTAACCGACACCTGATTCTTTCAGTCCCTCGGCCTTGCTCTTTGTGACTGGAAGGACTAGAGGTCAACATGTGAGTTTTCGTTCTGTATATCAACACAAGGCTGGGTGTGTGAAAGTAGGACAAAGTGCTGAGAAGATTATTTCCACTATCTCTTGGAACTATAGACTTTTTCATCCTGGTATTTATACATTTTGGTAATGATTTATATGGCTGGAATAATAATTATTATCCAAATTGTCTTAGAACAAAGAGTAACACTGTTTGGCAGGAAGATGGAAGTGAAGTGAGGAGCAGAAGTGAAGGACGGTGCAGTGAATCCTGATCACACAAGAAAAGGTCATTGAGTGCCGACTTTAAAGTTGGACAAATATAAATACAAATACAGTAAACATACGCGAGGATTCATGAAAGAAGAAATGACAGGGCATGAAAGGCGGGCACAAAGCAGGACGGTGGTCCCAACTCTCACCCGGTCCCACCCGGCGAGTGTTTGCCCACAGACAACATTTCGTCACCAAGACCTCCGATCACGCTGTTGTTCCTTTCTCTACACGTCGCCATGGCAACACGACACGTGATCATCGTCTGCTGATTATCAGGACCTCTGAATACACCTCTCTTGACATCAGGACATACAGGCACACACCTGACCTTATCCTAGTTTTGAGAGAAACCACTCGCTGGAGAGTAAAAATAAAAGTTCTCTCGTGAGATTATAATTATTTGTAGTGAGGATGGCCTGCACTAGTATAAACAACGAGGTTGTGTTTTTCTTACGATTTCTTATTTGAATAATTTGTTCTTGCTCCTTAACAACTGTTTGTCAAAGGATAGAAGAAAGTTATAGAGAGAGGGATGGTCAGTTGGTAAACTTGTCTCTTGTTGTTGAGGTTCACAAAAAGATATCGCTTGATTCATGTTTCTTTGACTACTTTGTTAACTCATTTCACAGAGCTTTGAGACAAAATAAATGTCTTTGACCCACAGGTCGTGCGGGTATCAACCTTTCTACAGCATGGCATGCTGGGTACACCTAATCTTTTATTTCACTGTCTCTAACTTTCCTGATGAACAAAGTATCCACAGCTAGTGGGTAGAGACGAGATAGTTGTCAGTCCTAGAACATACATGTCTTCTGTACTTTCCTTTAAAATCTTTCTTTCACTCACACACAAACACACGTACACACACACGCACACACACACACATATAAGGGCAATAACGCAGTCAAGAGAGAGAGATGATAATTATACTTAAGGAAGATAACACAATGAACACAGAGTTGAATGCTCATTTTCATTTTATTTGTCGATCTGTCCACAGACAAGCTGCCTATTGTCCATATTGTTCAAAAAGGCTCTCCAGGAACTCCATTTTGTTTCTGTTGAGGCGCGAGCTCAGTGACGGCTTAGACTCGAACCTCAGGTACGCCTGTACCGCCGGTGTGTACGGCAACCACATGACCCCGTCAGAGTCCAGAGGTGTGGGGTCAAGGACGCTGTTCAGAGGAGTGGGGTCGCTGTGTGACAGACGGTGAGCACGACTTACATGATCATTTCCATAATTCATTGAAAGCTGGAAAAGATATTGCAGTAGCCATAGTGAATGTTACTCACGTACACGTGTTTGGCGAAGTTTGTCCACATGTCCATCATGTCGTTGGACACCTGCTTGTCCGTGTCAGTCCAGTTTTTCGTGGCATCAAAAGGTAAGCCAGATACAAACGGAATTTCGGCTGTGTGCGGTACACCTGCATGTCACATATGGATATCATTGCCCCAACCAGTCATAGGCACTCTTGAAGTACTTTGTACCCAGAGCAGAAACAATGACAAGAAAATTTTCTTTTTAATAGCTAGCTACTACGATAGTTAATAGTAAGCATCTGATTTTAATATTTCTGGTCTATTCCACAGGTGACACAGACTCTCTCACCTGCCCACTCGGGGAAACCTAAGCGTGGGGACAGGTAGCTGAACTGATACACATACTGACGAGCAGACCCGGGAACACTTGCACTCAGCAAACTTTCCTTCATCATGGGGTAGTTGAAGTACAGGTCGGAACAGATCTGGAATAATCAGGCAAAACATTACAGAACTTTTATATTTTCAGAAAAGCATAAATACAAACTAGTTTTTTAGACACTTCAAAGACATGTTGCGTTACCTGGTTCACACCCTGGGCAATCTGCGGGTTCGTCGTATAATTTGCCCCCAGGATATACTCCTGGAGTAGTGCTGTTGTTGCTTGCTGAGCACCACGAGGGAAATATATCAAAGCCTGTTGCATGATGGCAGCCTCGGCATCAGTCAGGTTCATTGAAGAGGTGACCTTCACTGAGAACATCAGAACATGCCCAGTCTTTAAAATGCTTTGCTGCTGGCTAGAGGTTACACAAACACGTGTCACGTGTCCAAGCTACACCTCACGAAACAAAAGTCAAACAAGTCTCGGTTATCATGAAAGATTAAGTGTGAGTTGATTTATTGTGAAAGTGAGTATACCTTCATCTCTGTTGGTCCCTCGAATAGCAAGAATCCCTCTGCCTGCCCCTTCCCGAATGAGTTGTTCGGGAGCTTTGGGGAGGACACCAAAACCTGTCTCCACCATCGGCACGAAGACGCTGAGGTAAGAAGTCTTCAGACAAAAAGCAAAATCTGTTCATTCTTCTGTTAATTAGAAAATGCCTGAAATAGTTTTTAAAAACAGCTTAAAAATCGAGTACAAACATTGGTAGGTATGACCTCGTGGATAACTATTCAGTACACGAAATGCTTTTTTCTTAAATTGTGGAAATGGCGTTTGCTAAAGTTTACACCCGAAGGTAGGCTGCCAATGTTTGCTCACCCGAATGGAAGCGCTGGCATTGAGGACACGATCAAGAGGCTGATTCTTGACGCACGTGACGAGAGCACCCGAGCCCTGGTTGACGGGGCACCCGAGCTTAGTGGCGACAGCTTGAGCAGACGTCAGTGGACTCGGGGTGGATGTCGGTAACATGGAGGCCCACTTGCACACTGAAACCCCGCTCTCCATGATCACCTTCTGGAAAAGACCTGTTCAGACATTCACAGATAATCCAAGTAGTGTTTGAAGTTACTGTCAGCTCTGAAGGTAGTAGAAATGTGTGAGATAAACATCAGAAAGTTTCAGACAACGAACTTTGACAAGGCGTTAATCTCAGGGAGTAGCTGGGTACCCTTCGAAGTTGAAATAAGTAGTGTTGGAATGTGTAGTGTTTTTCAATGTGCAGGTGCTTAGTGATGTCCTTAATGAGTTGCTAAGCAGTCACTCCGATAGTGATCAACCTTGAGCAGGAGGAGAGCTTCGTAAGAGAGAGCAGATGGCGCCGCCGGCGCTCTCCCCGAATATTGTGACGTCACCGGGGTTCCCGCCAAAGCTCGCGATGTTGGCTTTGATCCACTTCAAGGACTCGATGGCGTCCAGAAGCCCATAGTTTCCTGGACTGGCGTCGTCTTGGGTTGACAAGAAACCTAACAAAAGCAATTCAAGCTTCGCTTGTATTATTCAAGAAAATCGTCAAGATAGTCATCCTAACATGTACTGTCTTCTCATCTTTTTAATTGCGGTACGTTAGTAAACAAGTTTGGTTCCTTGCTCTAGCACCAAGTACAAGGAGTTCAAGATCAAATAGTGCCGACAGTTTTAAGAACTGACCGAGAATGTCGAGTCTGTAGTTGATGGTCACGAAGACAACGCCCTTCTGCGCCAGTCTGGTTCCGTTGAAATCGGCGCTGGCTCCTTCCACGAAGCCTCCTCCATGAATATACACCATCACCGGAAGGAGACCTTGGTTGCAGGGTCTCGACTGGGTGTGAGAAGAGATTTTAATATTTTACAAATGAACCGACTATTACTAACCGAAACTGCAGAAACGAATTACATTACGTGATAATGTCGGCGGAGACAACTTGAAAACTGTAAACACTTAGTGGAGTAAAAACAGGAATGAAAATTACAGAAATTCATCTCATAGACATCAGGGACACCATGGTATGCCGGAACAAAGTGGGAATGATTACTACAAGAATAAGAAATATGAGTTTCATTATAGGAATATCGGTTATCGGAATGTTTGAGGATTTCTTTTTTGGAACAAGGCTCGACTAGTCAATAAATGGCTATCATTATGATACAAAGCACAACAAGATTTGTTGGGCACACATTAATTTTGTTTAATTGTTAAAAATTTCATTAATTGTGATTATAAAGGTCTTACGCCGGGTGCTACAATGTTAAGGGTCAGGCAGTCCTCGCTCGTCCCTCCACGCCTACTTTGTGGACACGCCGGCCCATACCGGGTGGCGTCCAGTGTTCCTCTCCATGGTGACACTGGCTGGGTGGCAGCGAACCGCAAAGCTCCTGTTCCAGAAAAAAATGAAGAATTAAAATTCCTGAGCTTTTCTGTGTGTTATTTTCTTTGGTCCACCCACGATGACAACTTCAGAAGCTTGTTCGGTTTAATGTATCACATGTAACACGAAATCCTTATATCAGTAATTTGCAATAAAATATTTCTTATCATATCTTGTCATCGGCGTCGTCAGAATCAAACGTGGAAGGTTTTCTAGTACGATATCCATCAACTGTTACACTCACCAACAGGAGGCTTGGCGTAAGGGACACCCAGAAACGTGTCCAGGTATGTGGACGGTCCAGTGCTAACCCTCGACCCTCTCACCTGACCCAGTCTGGTGGTCACCACCACGTCCGTCGCTGTCGTCGTGCCCAGACTCACGGCCACCAGGACCACCAACGTTGGCAGCATGGCTGTCGTCAACTGGGCTGCTCGGTGTTGACGTTTCTTGAAATACCCGTTCGTCAGGTCTCAGGTGAGTGTAGGTCCGAGCAAAACCCTCGACAACGCTGGCGACTGTGTTACGTAAGGACCATGACTGGCGTCTGGCGCAATGGCTTCTTTGTTGTGAAAGGGAAGGTTTTCGTTCTGAATAACGAACTTCAGGCAGTCAGTAAAGGGTTTGGGTGTGTAAACAGTTTTATAAGCTTTTAGACTGGCTTTTTGAGAGTGACGAGTGTTCATTCTGCAACCTGAAATAAGAAACGACGAGACTTCTGTCTGTGTAAACAGAGTGCAGGCCAGTCAGGAATCCGTTTATTCGGAGTCACTTATCAGACTGAATCAGGTTTTGGGGGAGCTCTAAGTTATGTACGTGGGTTTTGGGGTTTATTCGTCACTTCAAACATTTTTTTACATGATTCATACTCCATTTCAGTCTTAAGCAGCTTTCTGTAATGGTGTAAGTGGTTCACTGTATCTAAGGAATGATGTCGAACCGGTCCTCTCTTTTTGATTCTAGTGCATTCCTTGATTAACCAAGTACACGTCATGGATGAGTTGACACACGGAGGTCTTCAGTCTTTTGTGTGTGACTAGCAACTTTATGCGACCACAAGGCTATGTAGGAGTATTTTGTGCTGTCTTCTGCATATAAATCTCTCTTCTTTTCCAGCTTTGTCTATATCTCTCTACCTGTCTGTCTACTCTCTCTCTCTCACACACATTACAAAAAGCTGAAGACAAACGTAATATAAAATGAATTTGCAATTTATTTCTCAAGTCCGCAGACAAGCTGCCTATTGTCCATATTGTTCATAAAGACTCTCCAAGAACTCCATTTTGTTTCTGTTGAGGTGGGAGCTCAGTGACGGTTTAGTCTCGAACCTCAGGTACGCCTGCACCGCCGGTGTGTAGGGCAGCCATATGAGGACATCAACGGCCAGAGGGTTGGGGTCAAAGGCACTGTTCAGAGGCGTGGGGTCGCTGAGTGACAGACAAGTTGAAGAATGACTACTAACACGAGAAATAACATCTATGGAATAATAAAAGTACCACTTAAAGTCGTTAAGTATGACTTAATTTCAGTACATTCTGCACACATACCACACCTACCCGAACTTGGCAAAGTTTGTCCACATGTCCATCATGTCACTGGACACCTTTTTGTCCGTGTCAGTCCAGTTTGCTGTCAAGTCAAAAGGTGAGCCGAAGACAAAGGGTAGTTCTGCTGTGTGGGGTACACCTGCATACAAACACAAACATTTTATGTTTACACCCGACTGACAGTCACTACGTACAGTCTGTCTATTACAAAAACAATTTAGAATAACTGGGTATTCTTTTTTAAGATATTTCCTCAATAAAAACTATTCTGTTCATACGTTAATAACATTATCTATACACGAGATATCATGATGGTCCCTAGGACAACTTCCCAGCCATAGATATTTTCTGAAATAAATTAGTAAAAAGGTAAAAAGGAAATAACCATCTGAGTGCGTGTCTGTCATTGCAAACTCTTTTTTTTTTTTTTTTGAATCAACACCTGTGACACACACACTCACCTGCCCACTGAGGAAAGCGAGAATTAGGGGACAGGTAGCTGAACTGATACACATACTGACGAGCAGCCCCGGGTACACTTGCACTCAGTAAACTTTCCCTCAGCATGGGGTAGTTGAAGCGCAGGTCAGTGATGATCTGAAATGTACACAAACTCAGTCGAGGTAAGGGCAGATCAGGCAATAATTATTTTCTGAGACACTTAGAAGACAATATTATGCCTCACCTGGCCTAGATCCTGGATAAGTTGCAGACCTGTCGTGTGGTTTGGCCCCAGGATGTACTCCTGGAGTATTGCTGCTGTTGCCTGCTGCACCCCACGAGGGAAGTATGTCGCCGCGAATTGCATGACGGTAGTCTCGGCAGTGCTCAGGTTCATTGAAAGAGGTGACATCACTGAGGACATCAGTACATGGTCAGTTGTCCAGACACTTTGCTACTTCTGATACACATACTATTAATGAATCGAACACACACACGCGCGCACCTTTACATAGTCAAGGACGAGTGAATCAAGCTCAGCTCTTACAAACGTGTCAGTTTTGTAGACTAAATAATATCAAAATAATCACAGAATGTTTGAAAGTTTTTCTTGTCATTCTTACTAGTGAAACTAATTATGTCTTCGTCTTTGTTGCTTCCTCGAATAGCAAGAATCCCGCTGCCTGACCCCTCCCTGATGAGTTGTTCCGGGGCCTTGGGGAGGACACCAAAACCTGTCTCCACCACCGGCAGGAAGACGCTGGCGTACTCAGTCTGTAGACATACAATGTAGACATGACCTGTGTACACAGAAATGTCTAGCAACTATTAAAATGTGTGTACATAACCATGTAAAACAGTGTACAACAGCCATATCAGACCAGAATACTCATTTTTGCAATGTAAGGCCGGAACATTTCGGTCTTTAAGGACTGAGGTAAAGCCTGTTTTTTTTCCTAGCCAGCTTTTTGTGAATCCGATAAACAATGAGGACTGGCTGTCCTGGGTTCAGATCTCATTTCAACCATACAGTTCTTTCCCTTTGTGTGTCATCCATTTACAGGGTTTGCCGTCACGTGGTTCATTTGTTTCACACACAGATTCCATTTGTCATCGTATTCTAGCAATTTCTGGTCACTTGTCAAGTTTGTGGTTAGTCAAAAAAAAGGTGGAGAGTCTTTTCTTACAGACTTTCTTTGAATCAAAAGAAAAGGCAACAATAAGGCTCCAAACACTTGCTCACCCGAAGGGAAGCGCTGACGTTGAGAAGACGATCCAGAGGCTGATTCTTGACGCACGTGACGAGAGCACCCGAGCCCTGGTTGACGGGGCACCCGAGCTTGGTGGCGAGGGCTTGAGCAGACGTCAGTGGACTCGGGGTGGCTGTCGGTAAAATGAAGGCCCACTTGCACACTGAAAACCCGCTCTCCATGATCACCTTCTGGAAAAGACCTGTTAAAAAAATTCCTAAATACAATACTTTTGATCATAAACACCACTGTCGTCATTAGCTAAACTGTGTCAAGTGAAAGTACTGTAAAGTGTTTATAATTAAAGTCAAACCCGCTATAAATTAAAAATTCAGCTGAAAGTTGCTGGCAAGTCCAGGAAATTTATTTGCTACAGGTTTAGTAGGCCCAATTCGTACTTCTGACGGCAATCAAGGTCCCAGGTAATGGAGTATCTACGAGCTTGTGCTCATCATGTTGCCAATTAGCAAGCAGACATGAGACCGAGGTCTTGCCTCTATTCAGAACCGAGTCCAGAACTACGATGTCCTGCATCTTTTGAAAAAAAAGGTCTTTCTTTTGAGAATCTTTTAGTGAACTAAGCTCTATTTTATAAAACTACTTTCCAAGTAGCTCACCTCGAGCGAGTGGAGAGATTCTCAGATGAGAAGAGATGATGCTGCCGGCGCTCTCCCCGAATATTGTGACGTCACTGGGGTTCCCGCCAAAGCTCGCGATGTTGGCTTTGATCCACTTCAAGGACTCGATGGCATCGAGAAGCCCATAGTTTCCTGGACTGACATCGTCTTGGGTTGACAAGAAACCTAACAAAAGCAGTTCCAACATCTCTTGTATTATTCATGAAAAAAACTCTGTCAAGATACTGTCTTGCTAACATGTTCTGTCTTCTCATCTTTAAAGTGCGGTGCGTTGATACACAAGCTTTGGTTGTTTTGCTCTAGCAACAAATACAAGGAGTCCAAGATCAAACCTCCAGACAGTTAGAGAACTGACCGAGAACGTCCAGCCTGTAGTTGATGGTCACGAACACGACGCCTTTTCGAGCAAGTTCGGTCCCATTGAAAGATATGCCGCCTCCTTCCCAGAAGCCTCCTCCATGAATAAACACCATCACCGGAAGTGGATTATGGTTGCAGGGTGTCGACTGGGTGTGAAATCACATTTTAAACTTTTTAACATCCACAAACATTTACTATAACTTACGCAAGTAACAACAAATAAACTGAAACCGCCTCACGACACAGTGTGTAATGTCTTCGCGTGTCGTCAGCCGCCGAGTAACAAGCAACCAAAGAGTTCCCCCACCACTACCAACACCATCGTTTGTCATCATTACTGTCTAGATTAAAAAAATTGACAATCAAGAATGATGAAATGATATAGCTTTGTCATTGTTGCTTTACTGATACTGTCTATAAAAAATTTACAATAAGGAATTATGAGGGTGATGCACTTTTTTATAATTAGAGCAAAAATTGACAAGAAATTCTCCTCTATAAGTTGTTACGAAGATCTTACTCCGGGTGCTATGATGTTGAGGGTCAGGCAGTCCTCGCTAGTGGGTGCAGGTGGAGGGTGGGATAGCTGTGGACACGCCGGCCCATACCGGGTGGCGTCCAGCGTTCCTGTCCATTGTCCCACTGGCTGGGTGGCAGCCAACCGCAGAGGTCCTGTTTGCAGAAAATCCTGCCTAAGACGGTGTAGCATTTTACTTCGCGAATGAACAATTTTATAAGAGACAAACAATGCTCTAAAATGTTTAGTATTATTCAGTCAATACTTCTTGCACAAACAACAGAAGCCTCGCTATCAATTGTCATCAGGATGGAATGGGGAAGGTTTGCTAGTACGACATCCATCAACAGTTACACTCACCAACAGGAGGCTTGGCGTAGGGGACACCCAGAAACGTGTCCAGGTATGTGGACGGTCCAGTGCTGACCCTCGACCCTCTCAGCTGACCCAGTCTAGTGGTCACCACCACGTCCGTCGCTGTCGTCGTGCCCAGACTCACGGCCACCAGAACCACTAATGTTGGCAGCATGGCTGTCGTCAACTGGGTCTGTTGTGATAGGCGGGTGTATAAATACCCGTCAAGGTTTACAGATACCGTGAATGTCTTCTCCCCACCCTTAAATAGTCCCTGACTGGCGTATGGCGCAATGGCTGGTGGCGAGAGAGAGAGAGATATGCTTTGTAGGTCATCAGAAGTATCTAGGGCGGCCAGTGCTGTTTTCTTTGCACGAACTATGTTGCTGTATTGTATCTACGGTTAATGAACAGCCAAAAGAATGAAATGACATGCAATGTAAACAAAAACAGGCAGAGACCAACATCAGTCAATTTATGTTTAGTCATTTATTGACACGATCAGATTTCTAAAATAAATGTTTGTATGTATAGGTCTGTTTGATATAAATATATGTCTGCATAAGTATATATCTGTACGATATATAATGATGTATATATGATTTATGTATACGTCTATGTCTTTGAATTTATGAAGTTTATGATGTTTGCGTTTTGTTTACATGAATGTTTGTATATATCTATATATGATGCATTTCTGTAGTGATTGAGTATGTGTAATGTGTGTAGTAGGTACTTCTGATGTACGTCACTACGATGTACATGATATATCACTTATTTACATGTCTGTATTATAATGTATGATGTATTATGCTTGTAGTCATGAGGTCCGTATGATGTATGTCTATGTGTATGATGCATGGATGGATGACTGGACGGACGGATGTGGGACGGACGTGACTAGTAGCCAGCAGGTCTGCACAGTTTGCGAGGAAGGTAGGAGTACAAAAAGGTTTTTGCCCTCAGCGGAGGGAGACCCTCATGTTGTGGTGCAGCGGGTCACAAAGTAGACCACTGTCCCCAAAACTAAACTCTGTTCACCTGGTGAAGGTGCAAGAGGCGGAGAATGGCGCCAACACGATCCCATTCCGTCCAACAATTTCCACTTTAGTCTTCCACAAGGCTTCGACAGTTTAGTGACACAATGCAATGTGTTGAAGCTAGTAAGCTATGTGTATAAAATATTTCTGCAATGTATTTTCAGAAACCAAAAGTCTCAATAAACAAACTATGGAAACAAGTCTCATCAACACTTAAGTGATTCCGCTTTAATCAAATACTGCAAGATGTTGTTTGTGATTAGAAACCGACACAGAGCTTACAAGTTCTTAAGGAGTAAACATATAATAGGTGACTGCTTGTTTTTCATGTTTATTTACATAAAACCCGTTCTGCGTGTCACTGTCAGGAGACTGTCAAGAGGAATCCAGTTCTCTGGCCCTTGAATGTATAGTTCTTCTCTGATTTTATTGTCAAGGATGGATTTAACATGTCTTGAGAGTCCAGCTCATTCAGATCAGTGATTGACATGCGTGTGAAGAGAGACAGGTGTGTTCGTCATTTACCCTACAGTCCGATTCTGACCTCATGACCTATGACCTCAGTACGTGGACCACGTGGTGTGTACTCGGTACACAGCGACAAACCGTGTGTACGTGAAGTTTACCAACACTCCAGCTCTCACTCACCATTTCGACCTACCTAGAATGAAGCTGTTAGAACCGTTAAACGATTGACATAGTGGTTTATTGAAAGTGCAATCAGTAATTGTAATACAAATTTGTATGCGAAGCAGTCAAGGTCTTTGTTGATCTTTTCTGACATTTTGGCTGTTCTGCAGGGTGTCTTTTATGTCCCACCCTCCGAGTGTGCTTCATCTTCTTACACACTAACCGTGACTTGAGGTACAGCCACGTTATTATAAGTGTCTGTATTACTCTAAAGTTTTGATTGTCATCAAGTAAAGTATGTGGTTTTATAAAAGTCAGGAAATGGTCAGACCCTTAAACATGTAAATACACGAAACACGAGGTCAGAGGTTGTGAAGGCCTGGCCCCGTATGCAAGAAACACCGTTAGCCAATCGTCGCGATAGAGCCTTTCGGTCCGAAAGCTATAGCAGCGATAGTCTCCCCACTAACGTGGTATGCAGGGACACGCCGATAGAGCTCCACTAGCTTTCGGCGCGGGAAGGCAGTTCTATAAATAGCTTCCGGGTAGGCCCGAATTTCATGCGCTACTGCGCATGTATTTGTTTTAAAAGTAGCGTTTACTTTTTCTCCCTGACGATGTCCTTTTGCAGAAAAACGGGAAACAAAACATATGCGACATGGAAATTAAAATTTTGTTAGAGGAGATATCCATGGAAAACAAAATTCTTTCCAGCTGCTTCTCCAACAAAAGAACGATACAAAAAAAAAAAAAAAAAAAACCCCACCAAACAAACAAAACAAAAACAAAAAAAAAAAATTTGGAAAAAAAAATTGCGGCCAAGGTGTTGGCAAGCAGGGTGGCTGTTCTGTACCAGAAATAAAAGATAAATGGATCTACAAAAATAGACAAGGCTTCAAAAAAAAAAAAACAACAAAAAAAAAAACGAGGCAAATAAAACAGTTGGAGACAAGGGAATGCCACCACCTGAATATGAAGAGGCTGTTGCTGCGATCCTTGGCAATAACACCTACCCTGATCAGTGGTATTGGAGGTAAGTGACACATTAACTGGCTAAAAAAGTATATAAAACAGTAAATGACAGAATAATTACTTATTTTTATTTATATTTTTTATGAAATTATAATAGAAAATGTGATTATGTTTTGCAAATCAGCTGGATGTAGGGAGGGGAGCAGTGAAACATATTGTATGCGTTGGATGTTTAAATCACGCTTATAATTGTTAATATTACACGCTTTACATTCTTGGTAACTGGGGACACAGCACCACAGGTTGAAATGGGTTGGTTTAATCTTGCCTCAAATGCAACCATTATTTACTTTTCTTTTATTGTTTATACATCAGCTATATGCTTGTTGATTAAATGAAGTACAATTTTTAAAACATGTTTTTTATTCCAGTGAATGGTCCAGATTCACAGGAGGTAAGCAGGCTGAATAATTTCATGTTTTACGGTGGCTCTATTGTGAACTTTGCGCGCAGAATGCTGTGTTCTGAAGTTTGTGTGCAACATGTTGCCATCTCAACAAGTAATACACAATATCTTAAAATTTACATAGTGACATTTATTTTACTCTCAAACAGTCACAATCACACATTTTAAAACAAAAGCAAAATGAAAAGTGAATAATTGCATCCACACACAAATATATATATCCACATTTAAATGATATTTTCTGTCCATTTTTGCAGGATTGATAATTTTCTGACACTTTACACTAAATCAGTTTGTGGATAACATCACTTTTCTTTAGAATGCTATTGATGTATATGCAGAAATCTAATTGGCCTGGTATCGCCACCTCTAGCTGCCACACCTCATGTGTATAAGTCTTGGAAGATGGCACTCCAGAATTCCACCTGCTCCTGTCTCAGGTGACTGCCTGTGAGGAGACGGGTGGAAATGTTCAGGTAGCTCTGGGTGGCCACCGTGTACGGAGCCCATGTGGTGCCGTTAACTTCCTCGGGTGTGGGATTGCTGAAAGAAAATCACGAATCATGCACACACACACACACGAACACGCACACGCACGCAGGCATGTCTGAGGTCAAATTAATGTCTGAATGAGAGTGTATGAGGTCAACAGATTTTGACAGACAGAGAGGTTTTTAAAACAGCAGATGAGCGGGGTCTATATTTGTGTGATGATGCTTTTCCTTAAATAACCGAGCTAGTTACTGTGACTAAAGTGTGAAGTACCCGAATTTCGCCAGGTTTGTCCACATGGTCATGATGCGGTCAGACATCGCCGTGTCCGCCGGTGTCCAGGTGAACCGCGGCATGTTGTAGAATCTTGTCTGATGGGAGGCCGCCTGGCCGAACACGAAGGGAAGTTCCGTCTCATGAGGTACTCCTGACATACACACAGGTTACACCATAAACACAACATGTTCACATACATACATACAGATATACAGACATACAGAGACATTCCTCTTCTATCTCACTACTTCCCTCTCTCTCTCTCCTGGCTGCCTTGCCGTGATATAACCTTACTTGCTATCTCGAAATAAAACACATATATATACTCCAACATACATGTATAAACGTAGGCTTTAGTTTCACACATACCTAGATATACACAAATCTAAACTCTCTCTCTCTCTCACTCACTCACTCAGATACCTACATACAAATACAATCTCTCACACATACAAACGTTAACATGTACACAGACATTTCATTACCCCCTCTCTATTTCTCTTAGTCCATTATTTTCAGCCCCCGTGTGTGTCTGTCTGTCTGTCTGTATGTCTGTCTGTCTGTCTGTCTCATTCCGTGTAGATAAGAATCACGAGTGAATGTCGGTCTCAATCAGTTGCTAAGAAGCACGTTACCTGTCCAGGATGCATTGCCAGGTGTGTAATCAAAGACGTACAGGTATTGTCTGGCAGCGGAGGGAATCCTCGCCGTCAGCTTTGTCTCTAGCACCACAGGTGCCACGTAATAAAAGTCAGTCATTAACTGCAACAGCAGATATCATAGGTCATTTCTCTCATACACTATCATTACTAATAACATTGGATATAATAACATAAGGTATTCCCCCCGGATACTTGGAAGATCCTTAGCCTTGAATAAAACAGTGTGCATGCACCCAATGCACCAATGAGCAATTTCTCATGGAGGATGGGTAAAGGTTCATAAACCGATGCGATGCAGTTGGAGAAGCTGATGGTGTGTCTACTTTATAACAGTGCTGAAGAAAAGTTCTAACCGCCGTTCTCTCTGACAGCCTGTAGCAGCATCTCCACACACACCCGTAAACAAAATAATATTAAGAATTAAAAAAAAACCTGGTGACGTTTAAGTTGTTTGTTGTTATAAAAATCCAGGTAAACAGTAAACAACCTCGCTGTAGGCATAGCGGATCTGTTCCGGGCTGGTGCGGCCAGGTCGGGTGACGTACAGCTGTACAGCTGCCCTGGTGACGTTGTCCAGAACGTGGAGGGGAAAGCTCCTCGAGAGGACGTTACGGATCGTCTGCTCTGCTTTGTCTGGTTCATACTTAGACAGGCCGGTGTACACTAACAGTGAGACAGAGACACCAGTGCACATTGACACATTGACTGTCGTGACATGAGGGATGACAATATTGTGACAACTGGTCTGTTTAATTAGGAATCAGAGATCGCTCAACAACACGACACACATTTCAGGTAACGCACCCTCTCTCTCCTTCTCTCTCTCACACACACACCTAAGGTAAAGTACAGGTATTCATCTGCATTCACTCCACGAATGGAGGTCACGTGACGGCCTTTCCCTTGTCGCAGCAGCTCATAAGGGTGGGCAGGCAGCACCCCGTATGCGTCTCCCATCACTGGCAGAAACGACTCTGTGATCTCCAGCTGCACAGACAGCTGCACCATCAATACACTAAATCACGACGAAATGTTTAATGGTTTAATATGTTAGCGTAAGTCATAATGCACTAAATCATAAATAGTGTACTTATTCGTGACGTCATGCGCTCAAAATGACTAAACCATTGCGTCCTGATCAGTGTGACGTAATACACTAAAGTATGACATAATGTCTAATTGATGACGTAGCGCAGTGTAGTGTGAAGTGACGTACATTGAGACTGGCGCTGGCGTTGATGAGGGTGACCGCAGGCTGACGCCGAAGACACGTGACCAGAGCAGCGGTGCTGACGTTGTTGCACCCGACCTTGGCGCCCAGGGCCCTGGCCATGGCGAGAGGTTGTGACGTGTTGGCTGGGTACCCTCCTGTCCACGCACCCACCGATCCCCCGCTCTCCATGATAGCTTTGTGGAACAGGCCTGCAGACAGTTCAGACAATAGTCACGTTGAGCCACTCAACACCGGAGTAAACAACTCCCGTGTCCCAGTAAATCAACCTAAAATAAAGTATCCTAATTAAACCATCAGGTAAATCAACCTAATAAGGTACCCTGATGAACAACCGTAATAAGGATCAACTTAATAAGGTATCCTAATAAACCATCCAAGTCATCCTAATAAATCATCTTAATAAACCATGCTAGTAAATCCTTATCATAAACCATCCCAGTAATCATTCTAGTAAATTATTCTTTCACATCTACGAGGAAAGGTAAACATCAAACTGGCGGGTGTGCGTGGGCACTCAAGGTAAGGCAATGAGTGGGACCGGGTGGCCGGGAACAAGGGCTACAACTCTGTAATAATAATGTTCTAGACGAACGAACGGTTTATAAGAGTTTTATACCTTGAGCTTTACTGAGCAGCCCGACATCTAGTTGTAGGTGAACGGCAGGCACGGTGATGTCACACACGAGTGAGCACAGAGAGAGACAAAGAGAGAAAATATAAGGGGAGACAAACGGGCAGACAGAACTTATTCGTAAAGATTATACCTCTGGGAAGACACTTTATCCCAAGTTATCCCTTACCTCTGGCTAGAGGTGACAGGCGAAGAAAGGAAACGGCGGCCGCTCCAGCACTCTGACCAAAAACTGTTACATCCTGTGGGTTGCCACGGAAACTAGCAATGTTTGTTTGGATCCATCGTAAGGCTGAGATCTGATCCAGAAGTCCGAAGTTACCCGGACAGTTGCTATCCAGCGTGGACATGAATCCTGTAGGAAATGAGAGTTTTCTGAAATCTCACGGGATACAAACAACCAGCCACAGGGTTACCTGTCACAAAACCTTATTTTCAAATTGCTGCAATATATATATTGGACATTACCAGTCTGAAACAAGACTTGTATCAGAGGTGGCAGGTCCTAGAAAACATCCTGACTTTTTTTTTTTAAATTAAAAGAACTGTTGCCGACATAATTATCTCCCTGTGCTCTTCTTTTCCGTCTGTTTACCCCTTCTTAATCAATTAGTTGACCTCTTGACCTTTCAATCAACGCCATACCCAACGAAACTGGATAACGATCTTTACCGTACACATCTAGATGATGATCATCGCCGTACCCAACACATCTACATGATTATCGAGGCACTCAACACATCTACGTCTCCATACCCAGCACATCCAGACGATAGTTGATGGTGACCACGATGACCCCCCTCTGTGCAAGCTCCGTGCCGTTGTAGTAGGCTCCCGACCCTTGCATGAACCCTCCTCCGTGGATCCACACCATCACGGACAGTGGACGGCGCGCGGTGGCTGCCTGGTGTTCACACGTGAAAGTGAATGTTAGTGAATGTTAGTACAGCGACACTGTATAGCTCCATGGTAAGATGGTCACGTGACAAACTAAAAATACCTTAGGAACGTAGACATTGAGGTTGAGGCAGTCCTCTGACACCGGAAGTGTGGGTGAGGTGAAGGGCTGATGACACACGGGACCGAACTGCGTCCCATCACGAACCCCTGGCCACGGTTGGGGTCGCTGGGGGCGCCTGAAGCGCGAGCGTCCTGGAATATAAAGACTGTGTATAAACAGATTGCATAATAATAAACACGTGGTTTATATATCGCATATTCACACTCGTAAGGAGCGTGCTCTTAGCGCTTGAGACAAGTACGAGACATGGAAAAATACAAAGGTATTTCTAACCTACTGGCGGGCGAGCATAGGGGATACCGAGGAAGACGTCCACATACTCCGAGGGTCCGGTGCTGACCCGACTGCCCCTGACCTCACCCAGCCTCGTTCTGACCACCACGTTCTCGGCCAGCGAGCCCCAGGCCACACCAGCGAACAGCAGCACCGACAACCACATTGGTGTGGAGCAAGAGGAGGGGAATCGGTCTTTTATGCAACTAAAGAGACAGAAAGAGAGAGTGCAGAATGTTTGAAGTGTTCGAACACATTTATTGGTGAAACTTTCCCACCTGCTGATTGAAGACAGAACAAGCACACCTGAGAGAAAAAGAGAAAAAGTGTGTGCATGTGTTCAATTTCAAAAGTGACAGATAAGGAAAACGAATGTATATAGGAGGGAAAAAACAGGACAGAACACACAAAGATAAATGTCTATCTAGATATGTGATATATCGAGGTCTGTGGTGTACTTACGGGTGCCCTGTGTAGCAAACAAATTATAGCTACAATGTTACTCTAGTATCTGCTAGCAGGTCAAAATAAAAAAAAATCTTAAAACAAGCGCGCTCACACACAAACAAACACTGGTGTCTGAAGCCAGGTGCTTTTGTCACACATTGTTCATAATATATTGATAGTACATTTGGGTGTTAACATAACAACTGACAGATTTATTGACAAACAACATTTCTGTCACCAGACAATGGGTCATATAAGTTGCCTACATAAACATAAATTGACTGTGAATGTTTCTTACTGGACAAAGAACGTCTACAGAAGTAAGAAATGTTTGCTCACCTTGTGGCAGGACAACTGTTTACTCACCGGGCTCAACTACTTACTGTCGGCACGACCCCCGTGTACACAGCAGTATCTTACTTACTGTGTATATCACAGTGACCAGGCCCCTCCTGTCGTCCAGTCACTGCAGGATGTGGGCTGTCGTCGCACGATGGAGACAGCAATGACATGAGCAACACTTACAGCCTCACATCCGGCACATCCGGGTGAGTAACCATCGTCCGTGTTGTGTTTTAATGCCACTGACATGTCTGTCGTTGTCAGGCCCGGGATGACATCAGTGAAGTGGCTTTTGCAAGCAGGAAGTTGCTCTGACACAAAGTTTGAGAGAATGAAGCCAGAAATACGAACCCAAGGATAGTGAGATCAGGTCTTGTATAATATACAGCATGTGTACAACAGTACAACAGTAGTTCACAGCACATCAACCTACGTCACACACCTGTTTACACCTGCTTTTTCTGCTGTACTGTCAGTGAAGTAGGTCTGGCTACACTTGATTACTTTGATGTCTTTATTTCGGCAGTAAATATATCTATAAAGCATTTATAAATCAATAAAAAAGATAAGTATAATGTCGGTGTACTTCTGGCATGGTAAGTTGCCTGGGTTACAGCTAGCTGTCAAGATGGATCCACTCACCCTACCCCTACCCTAAAAAAAAAACAGTTTCGAATCAGTTGTTTTAATTTGTCTCCATAAATCTGTCATGGGTGCTTAAAGTTCTTAAGCTGATACTGAAATTTATACCTGTGCCGCTGCCTCAGACTGTAAACATCATTCAGTCAAGGTGTATTTCAGTCTGGGAGCCAACTGTGATGTTTATTGCAGTTGTTGTGTAAACAGAGACAACTAACTGTTAGTGCATTTTCATGTACGGACGCCCGCGCACCTGAAGGTATACTTCTCGGACACGTCACCTGAAGGTGGGTTTACCTCGCGGACACGTCACCTGAAGGTGGGTTTACTTCTCGGACACGTCACGCGCATCTCTGGAACTCAGCTTCCGGTCTGACGGCGCCGCCAGCTATAAGCAGCTCTGTGTTGCTCTGTGTTGCTCCGCTGCCAGCGAGCATTGTAGGAGGGAAAGGTCACTGAGGGGGCAGGTGAGGTAGGTGGGTAGACGGGTAAAGGTGAGGCGGGTGCAGTGAAGAATCCGCGGCGCGGCAACGGTTTGTCTCAAGGTGAAAGCCGATGCTCTTGATCGCGTCACAACGAACTTTCCCCACAGACACCGCAACAACTGCTGCGTGCAGCACTCGGCGCACCTGTGCAACTGTTTACCGTTGTAAGTCGTGCTCTGGTAACAGGGATTTTTTTTTTCTTGTTGCTCTGCAAGGGGGATTAATCCAACAGGTCCTGGCCCCGAGTCAAAAGGAGGCCGTGTGCTCCGACAGTGGTTTGGCTGACAACAGTCATTATAACCGTACAAAAATGTCGACCATGCTTTACAGCTCGGTGTGTTGCTGTCTGGGGTGCCAGAGGTATGTACGTAATCTTTTTTTGATGGCTTCCCTCACTTGTAGTGCGCGGAGCCCGTTGGTCCTTTTATGGCGTAATTAGTGACCCGGATGTTTGATCTTTTACATTGTGATTTGTGTTATTAACTGGTTTTTTATCTGGGGTATATATGACTGCTGTTCTTAACGACTGTTGGGTATATCTCAAATATTATGCATTATTTATTTCTTTATTTATTATTTATTCTATTTTTGAGAGGGTGAGAGTTTGTCTTTTCATGCATGTTAACTAATTCTCACACATCACAGCAATACCGTCTCAACTCTCACACACACTGAGTTCCAAGAGAAAGAAAACACACGAAAGAGAGAGAGAGAGGGAAGGAAAGAAATAAGGAAGGCGGTCTGTGCCACACGATACCCGGTGTACGAAATGTTCTCAGCATATGGCAGTCGATGTATTTGTGAAACCAACTGCTACGAAGTATCCAGCGTGAATCTTCCATCACACGCCTTTTCTGTGTGAGTGCGTGCTTATGGCAGGTGAATGAGAACAGGAGAGACAGAGATCTTATGTGGGCGCACGCTCTCTCTCTCTCTCTCTCTCTCGTGTGTGTGTGCTCTCTCTCTCGGAAGAGTTTATATAATTATGTATGTGTGTGTTCTCTCTTGGGTAGGCGGGTTAGTCTCGAGAGAGTGTGTGTGCGTGTGTTCTTTCTTGGGTATGTTCTGTCTCTCTCTCGGGAATATATATGTGTGTGTGCTCTCTCTGTCTCTCTCGGATGTAAGTGTAGGGAGGAGGAGCAAAAAGGGAATACTGCTCCTTGCCATCACCCTGACCGATGTATTCTGCCCGAGGCATCACTTGCTGTATTTGTCTGTGACGTCCTCCATGTCGAAGTTTTTTCCTTCATTGATATTTCCTTCCATGATGTCACCTCTCTGCCCCTTGACAGTGTTCTAACCGTTAGTGCCAATAGGAAAGCTGACCGGAAAGCCTCGAGCACTGTAAGGAACTGCTTCTTTAGAACATGAAAGCTCCGTCGTTATGCCAAAACACATACCTACATCCAAACCCTCCCCTTAACTCTACCCCTACCCCTAACGCTACCCCTAAACCTAACCCATATACCAGTGTTTTCATGCATGCACGCTTCTCCAGTTAACATACACACAAGCTATCAATAACCAAAAAAGTAACAGTCTAAACAAGAATAATAAAAAAAAAATGAGAAAAACAATTGAGCCTACAACCACGTGTAGTATTCAAAGGCAGAACTCGTGAGAACAATAAAATGGCGGCACATGGGCAGGGAGAGTGTACACGGTGTGTTAACATCAACAACATTAGCAAGTGAATGTTGAAGCAGTCAAACATGTTAAAGCACCCTATTATTATTATTGTTGTTATTATTTGTGTAGAGTGTGTAGAGTGTGTAGAGTGTGTAGAGTGTGTAGAGTGTGTAGAGTGCATGCATATCTCGACTCCAGTGGCTTGGTGGCAGGCCAGCACACAACCTTGAGTCCTGACGGCAGGACCCTCCAACCCACCCCGAATGAGAAGTGCGCCATGATTAATCAATACTTGATCCACCCCAACAATCACACTTCGTGGTAAGCACCACGTCACTACATAGGGTGCAACGATTGCGCCAAGACAACAATACGCGCAGTAATGTCTAACGAACGATACGAGTTTCGCCTTTTACGTACTAAATATCTCTTTTAATGGAGGCAAGAGCTACTATGGGATCTTAACTTTAATAATATTTTACTGATAGGTAGGGTGTGTGTGCTGTTAGACTATGAATAACCTACTCGCTTTTTGTCAGTCACACGAGCACACACATTCACTCATTCTTACACATACATACATAGTCATTATACACACACACACACACACGCACGCACGCACGCACGCACACACACACACACACACACACACACACACACACACATTTATTCATGCACAGAAAGAAAAAAAGTGGGAAAACGAGACAAAAAAAAAAAAAAAACCAATACAGCGATACATACCGTGCTATTTATTCCACGTATACTTGCACCGCCAGTGTGTCCCGTCGTGTGGCCAGACTTGGCCTCTTTTAAAAGCGCAAACTGTAAACTAAACTAGTAAGTCAGAGCAGGCGTGTCCACCTGAAACAATGATGGTACTAACAGTCTTACCTGCCTGACGGCCAGTTGAAGTCTTACACAGGTGTCAGGAACGTCAGACCGACGGACACACGCACGTCACACTGACGGTAAGCACCGCTAGCTTGTCTGGACATGTGTGAGGCGGGTATCTGCTGTCTACCCTGTCTTTAGAGGTGCAGGGTGACACTGCCGGTACAGTTAACACAAGAATCAGATGACAATAGCCTTCGGTGAATGAATGTCTTGTGATTGTTGTCGGTGTTTCCTCATTCAAGATCTGGAATTTTCAGGTTTGTACTTTTCGTTGACAGTTGTTGTAAATAACGATTTTTTCCACGGATGAAAAACATATTTATTTTGGGAAAATATTATTTGTTTTGTCGTCATATCGTAAACAAGTTTATTAATCTCGTCATTTGTTTTGATTATGCCACAAGAGTAAATAGAAACATCAGAATGTTTAGAAAGAACAACCCAGGCGGTAGAAGTAATGTTAATGAAAGAAACATAACAAGCTTTTGATAAAGCACGACTTCCTGTATTCTTACAGGCAGCAATATGGGGGGAGGGGTGTATAGAGGCGGGGGATTGCACGAACTCGTGACGTCAGCGATCAGGTTACACGTGCACGTGCTGCATGTCATCTTTAAGTGTGCTCCGTCATGTCAACCTGTGCACGCTCTTTACAGACAGATCACCAATATATTTGCTTATCCCAGCGTGGAGCATATACTGATAATAGTGTTTAATAAAAACAGTGATAACAAGAAAAAAAATCCATAGAAAATTTCTGGTCGAATCCGTCACGTAGTGCGACGTGAACGTCGTGAGTCTCAGAAAGCGGCGCTAAGTAACCTGAAGGAACATCATCTTGGTCTTAATGACAAGACAGGGCTGAAAGCACAAACATCTTTGTACCATGATATTTTTGTTTGTTTAATTATCTCAGATTTATTTGAGCTGAGAGAGAAGAGAACACGGAAACAGAGAGAGAAAGAAAATGAAGAGAGATGTCTGCCACTAGTTTGTGTTTGTTTGTTTTCCCGATGTGTGAAATTCCTGTGCTCGGTCAGTTGTGACCCACTGCCCCTCACCTTGATCCGATAGCAACCATGACAACGTGTTTGCTGATAAGTTCTATTGTGTAGCCACAGTTCTGTAGCGCCCAAAACTCGGGTGGCCTCAAGTCAATACACTTCAGCACCCGGAGTGTGTGGGCCCAGACAAGTGGAGACTGTACTGTGTACATTATGTATGAACAGCCTTGCTGAGGTCACTACTCAGAGATGGGCTGAGAAACATGCAAACAGAGAAACAGACAGGAGTGAGTGAAAAATTAATAATATGATTAATACAACCCCTCTTTCCATCATCAATGCGGGATCAAAGCGTTTAAAAAAACAGTAATAATAATGATAGAACACAAGGTCGTTAATTAAGAAACAGAGCAAGTATGAATGATCGAAAAAAAATCCATAGTGTAAGAGGAAGAATAAACACTCCTCTCTCCGGGAGTGTGGCAGACATCGCCACAATCAGCTGAAAACTTCAAAGAGAAAATTGGGAAACTGTCGAGCGTCCGTACATCAGAAACAAAAAAGTTTTTGCAGGTAAAAAAGGAGACAAGTAATCAATCGAACGAAACCTAGCCTGGGACAAAAGCTGGCCGTGAAGAGGATGTAGAGGCCGTTAGTGGAAAATGTGTAAAACAATGAAAAACAAAGCTACATTGTACGACAAAAACCTCGAACAACTCGTCAACCTCGGGTCAGGGATGAGACAGAATGGAAAAAAAAGAACAAAGGTAGAGCACTAGCTGAAGCCAGTTAGACCACCAGACATCACTCTCACATAAATAATATGATACCACGTACCAAATAGTACTAAGGACAACAAGAAGCAGAGCAGACAACACGTGGAAGAAGAATTCCGAAGTTAGAGAGAAAGAAGAGATGTTGTTTGCTATTCTCTGGCTATTCCATGGCCGCCTGATGGCGCTGATGTCCTCTATACTCTAGCTGGTGTGGAAAACTATTGTCCCTGAGGTTAAAAAAAATATATTAGAGTGGCCTCTAAATCATGCGAGAAATAAATCACACTCAAACAATTAGCTGTTTATTTTTATTTTTATTTTTATTTTTATTTTTATTTGTGTTGTGTATACAACATGCAGCTTTGTGTGGCTGTTGTGGACCCAGACACAATCATGTCCCTCGTCCATTAAACCAGCATTCTGTGGATAGGAAACGGCTGTTTGATGTATTGTCTGTGTCTGAAATACCTGTTGGTGTGCTGTCAGTTCATGAAAGACCTGGCAGTCAGTTTGTCAGTGTCCGAGCCGTCTATGGAGGTCAAAGGTCAGTCTCTTGACAATCAGCGGTCACTTCTCTGGTTCTTGAGGTTGGCTGCGGTCGCTGCCATTACTCCAGTCCTGTCAGCCTTCTGTCTGCAAACACTTCCTGGTGTGTTGCTCGGCAAGATATCGCTGGCAGCTAATCAGCTAATCAGTTAATCATCTAATCACCACCCACACCACTACTCACTTCAGCAACGTTGTGCAACGTAGTGCACAGGTGCGTGAGTGTGTTGACAGCACCTGCCGTGTGGTTAGACAGGAAAACAATAGAGTTTGTGGGAGACTGGTCACCCCTGGACCCTGTTCATACCAGTGCTGGAGCGCACACCCGAGCAACGTGGCCCTACAACCTCTCGCACCGCACCACCCAGTCCAGTGACAGTGGGTATCAAGATGTAGTTTGTCTGTGACAAATGCTAATTTCTGTCACGTGATTTCCAATTCCCACATTTCTCCTGGTCTACACGGTGGTGAACATTTGATGGGCTTCGACGAGACTGAATGGAGCGGCTGTGCCCGAGGGTTGCAACAGGCCGTTGCCACATTCACACATTGCCTTGGTCTAACTGTTGCAATTCGGTTTAACCCTGTAGGTGGCGAAACACTTGTCAGTCCGGCTTAACCCTAAGCTTAACCCGTGATCGCTGAGTGACGTAAGCACAGCTTGGCAGTGAGGTGGCTATCAGTTCTGTCTTTGATGTACACGAGTCTACACAATGTCTACAATGCTGTGTGGCCTTATTCTACATACCTACACCGCGTTACACATCACAGTACACTCTGTCTGCCTGCCTGCCTGCCTGTCTGTTTGTCTGTCTGTCTGTCTGTCTGTCTGTCTGTCTGTCTGTCTGTCTGTCTGTCTGTCTGTCTGTCTGTCTGTCTGTCTGCCTGCCTGTCTGCCTGCCTGGCTGGCTGTGTGTCTGCCTGCCTGTGTGTCTGTCTGTCTGTCTGTCTGTCTGCGTGTCTGTCTGTGTGTCTGTCTGTGTGTTTAGTCTGTGTGAGTGTGTGTGTGAAATGTAATGTGTTGTTGCTCTCAGCTGTAATTGTGGGGATTTCCCGAGCTAATTAAAACGGAAACCCCGTAAAGGTTCTTTCCATTGGAAGCAGTTCACAGGGAAACGTCTCATTACATACATATTTTTATATTCTAGCGTTGCATTCTCTATATATATTCGTATAGCACCTCTTGTCTACCACAGCTTTGTATTACATCGTTTTGTTTCTCTTGCAACGATTTAAATCGGTTTATAATAGGAAGCTTGAGTGCGTGGTAGCTCGGCCTGAAATATTCAGGAACCTCACAATCACCTCACGCAAAGCAGTAAACGCCAAGACCACTACCCTCCCTCGGTGAGCTTGTGTATTGTCCCCCCAACACACACCTGAACTACCTGCAGACTTACAGACAATGCACTCTGTGCACTCCTCCACCGTCGTGACCGACCTTTGACACGGGGCAGTCAACTGTATGTTGATTGTATGCTAAAGCCACGTGATTCACCTGTACAGAGCGATACTTCAGGTGATACCAGTCCTCTCAAACTGATTAACTCTCTCAGACCCTCCCCAGCTCGTATTGTCACTGGTGCTGGTAGTGTGTGACCGATGGTGACACCGTCCACCTGATGGTATTGTTTGGTGGCTGATATTGTTTAGTAGTTCTAGCATCGTCTGCCAGTACAGACCTGTTCATTTTCTTTGTTCTGTCTTCTTTGAATGATCTAAAAATGACATTGTTTGTCCTGAGGCTTCGCAGCAAACCTGTTTGTTCAAGAGTAATTATTAATCAGGTAAATGATCTGTAGCAGTTACTGTCACACGAAAAGGTCAATGAATGTGCGGCAGCTGGAAAAAATAATAGCAGTTCGCCTTTTGACATCGGGGATGTGAACCATTGAATGATGTTTCCCTGAGGGACTTTGCACATTTCACAGACACGAATGGTTTATCTCGGATTCCAGGGATTTCTGATGGTGTGAGAGCGAGAGGAGAAAGCGTGAGCTGCAATCATGGGCAGTGGGGCTTCTAAAGAAGTTGCCTCACAGCCAGGACCTGTCTCTGCTGGAGGTACGAGGGATGTCCACCCTGGGAAGTCAACACCTTCGTACCCTGATACCTCCAGGGCTGCATCCGCCGCCCTCCACCGGGGAGTCAATGGTCAGACGGTGAGTCCTGCTCACTACTTTTCTACCTCTTCGTCTTCTTTACTCGTCTCCGACAGCAAGAGTGTGTGTGTGTGTGTGAGAGAGAGAGAGAGACAAACTGTGCATTCACGTGCGAAAGTGAATGATTTCAAATTATTATTAATGGTTAGTAGTATTAATAATATTTAAAATTATTATTGTTTCGTATTATTATCACTGGTTAGTATTATTAACTAATGATTAATGTTATTGTTATTAATGGTTAGTATTGTTATTATTAATGGTTAGTATTGTTATTATTAACGGTTAGTATTACTATTTTAATGATCAGTATTATTCCTCCTACGAATAATTTATACTTTCTTGTTTTTCTTTGCGTTGTGAAGCGAGAGTAAGTCGTTGCTAGGGCAAAGTGGGGAAATCATTTTGTTTTCTTACTTACAATGGAATGTCGAGACCCCGTGGACAGAACTTTATGTTTGTTTACCCAAAGACCTGCTTTATAACTACGACTACGAGGGTAAAACATGGTCTAGACATGGAAAACAAGACACTTTCCCATCAGTTCCCCATTTTGCCCCAGGACAACGACTTATCTCGCTTCCTAACTACGGTCTGAATGATAGATCATCTCCCCTCATGGTGTTACCTTGCTGATAAAGGATAGACCGACACCCTGACACGACTACAATGCCACACAAAACCCTTTTTTTCAATAATGATTCAACAAGCACGAAGGGAGGCACGACAGAGGCACTGTGGCGAGACCGATTTGTTGCTATAATGTTACATGTTGTGGCGTGCAGTCAGGTATTTACAAAGACAGTGCTGCCACCTGTGGGTGTTTGTCACCACCACATGGCAACTGATCAGTGGCCACAATGCGGAGGCCCCGGCGATCAAGAAATAAAAGAGTAGACTCAGGACAGCCCCAGACGACACCGCGCGGGGTGGCAATCCACCCTGGTAGTGAAGAAGGCAAAGCACTCGGTGCTACGAAACCTCAGAGGCAAGGAGGTCTCAGTCAGTGTATGAGGGCCGGGTATCTACACTCGTGGCAAGAAACTTTCTGGATCGCTCTGAGACTGGATCGTCCACCCGTGTGGCACACAGAAGCGGAATGTAAGGACGATCCATAAAAAGATCCCTGGTGTTGAACAGTGTGACCCCAAGAAGAAAGTGCAGACGATCAAAAGAAAAGTTAGTGTTGTGAGACACATTGTTGTCCACCCCCTTGTTCTCTCCATCAACTTCGAGGTCGTGAAGTCGTTTGTCCGGGTGAGAGCACTACCTGAGTTGTTTCAGGCTGTTGATGGTAAAAGTACTTTTTCTTCTTGTGTGCTGCTGTGTGAAGACTAGGTCGTGCACTAACTGCCCTGTCTTTGTCAGAAAGAATGATTGGAATTGAACGCAAGACAAAAAGAAAATGTTAAATATTCTCGTTGTTTGGAAAAACAGATGAACGGCGGGACACCACCTCAATACAGCAACCGACAGGCACCCCCTCCCCCGTCACCACCCCGGTGGAGGAAGGAGGACATTTTCCGAGATGAGTCCTTTGTACATGTGGACCAACACGTGCTAAAGGTTAATATATATATCGTTTATTCGTACGTGAAATAACTAATGAAAATCGACAAAAATAAGAAAAATTGGTTTTAGGAGATTAATAATGTGTACAGATACTTTGTGATGATCATGTCCACTTGATGTGTCTTTACTCTTGCTCTTTAAGACCCTTGTCTCTGAAGCTGTATGTCTGGTTATGCATGTGTACGTCGGCACGTGTATGTTGGGAATATCGCTGCTGGATATCCTTGTATTCCTTATATTCCTTTATCTTCCTATAAAATGAGAGGCATCCTTGTAGATATACTTCGAAAGGCTCCGGGGATTATCACTGTTTCCCTGGGGTCTCACACGTATCGCTGTGTTCCTGGGGTCTCACACGTATCGCTGTGTTCCTGGGGTCTCACACGTATCGCTGGGGTCTCACGCGTATCGCTGTGTTCCGTCAGACCCCTACGAAGCTTCTGTTGGGGACGTTCCGGGAGCTGGTGGTGTACTTGACCTCCAACCCGGACTGGGATGACCTGGAGAAGGTGCGGGCCATCTTCCGGTGGGTGACCTCAGTTGACGTCTTCAGCTTGGAGGAGAATGGCGAGGCGCCCAAGCAGTCCCCCATGGACTACTTCTTCAAGATCCGCAACAACTTGGGCAACCACGCGCATCTCTTCAGCGGCCTGTGTCAGTGAGTACAGTTTGCGTCAGTGTCAGTGAGTACAGCCTGTGTCGGTGTCAGTGAGTACAGCTTGTGTCAGTGAGTACAGCCTGTGTCAGTGTCAGTGAGTACAGCCTGTGTCAGTTTGTGTCAGTGCTGTGTGTGTACCCTCGGTGTCACTGGGCCTGGTGTTTGCGTGAGAGAGACTACGTCATGGGTCACTTGATGTGTTGAGTGTTTACTGTAAGTCGATGTGAGTACGGCTCAACTAGTTATTACTGTTGCCATAGTAACCACGCTAGCGTGGCTATAATTGCTTTTCAATACTTCCAGACCATTTGGTCAGCGTGACAAGTTCCGTTTGGTGTTGTTTTCTTGAATCAACCACGGTTCTGATCAATGTGGCTGACAGAGTATTTTTAGAGTTGCTTGTTGCGAATTTCAACTCTCTGACCGAGTGTTGTAGTGGTTGTTACGGTGAAGTCTCTTCCACACATCAGTCTTTTCTAAATTTGTGACTGTTAAAAT
The DNA here is from genome assembly GCF_003073045.1 of Pomacea canaliculata. Classification (NCBI taxonomy): domain Eukaryota; kingdom Metazoa; phylum Mollusca; class Gastropoda; order Architaenioglossa; family Ampullariidae; genus Pomacea; species Pomacea canaliculata. The sequence goes on from NC_037599.1 coordinate 13,412,518, forward strand.
ACTGGAGACTCTTGACCTATTCATCTAAGTATGAACAAAAATATAAAAGATAACTTCACAGGGTTGCGGGGTGAAACGCAACACACATTAGATGATGAGCTTTCTCTTCTAAATTGTTTTCTGTAGGAAGAACTATGCGATGATATTGACTCACGGTTTTGTTTAACGAAAAAAAGGATGGCAGGGATTCACTGTGAGATCATAAGCGGCATGAACAAAAGCGCCGCCTACGAGATCGGCCAGAAGACAGACCGCAAGGCCATGGGCGCCCAGTGGAACGCCGTGTACGTCCAGAACTCCTGGCAGTTCATCGACGCCTTCTGGGCCTCGGCCTGTCTCGTGGGCAAGAGGACCGGCGAGTGGACGCTGGTCGACTCCGACAGCACCGTCGACGAAGAGGAGGAGGGAGAGGTCTGAACTCCGTTTTCTTATAACATCCAACTTACGACATCCCAGTTTGAGTTTTTAATATATATCTTAGTGATCTACTCTTGCAATGGACGACATTGGTAATATTTTTTTGTGGAGTTTGAGTTTTAAAATTAGTATTTTTGTTTTAATGTTTACACCCTTCTTTCTCACTCTTTCTCTCACAGGTGACAGAAGGCACTACCCAACACAGAGTCAACGAATTCTACTTCCTGCCAAGCCCGGAGGAGCTGATCTGGACTCACTACCCGGACAAGCGCGAGTGGCAGCTGCTGCACAGTCCGGTGACGCTGCAGCAGTTCCAGGACCACTTCTACGTGCGGGAACGCTTCCACCTCCTCCACATGTCCCTGACACCACACTCCAAGCTACCGTGCGTGCTAAAGACCAAAGATGGCGAGGTGGACATAGAGTTCTTCCTTCCCCCGGAAAACAGTAGCAAGCTGCGCTTCAAATACATGCTGTATCGCTCGCGCATGCGCTCTGACACCTCGCAGGAAGTCGTCCTGGACAGGTTCGTGCTCTTCGAGCATCGCGAGGACCTGCTGCGCTTCTCGCTTCGCTTTCCGGTCAAAGGTACATTCAAGATGGACATCTACGGGCTGGACGTCAGCGACTCGGATATCTTCGATCTGTGCTGCACCTACGTCATCGAGTGCCCGCACGCCAAGGCCAACTGCATGCCCTTGCCCGACTGTCCACCCCTCGGGTGGGGTCCTGTCAATAAGACGAAGGAGGCTGGGCTAACGCCTGTCACTCACAAGCAGGCGCAGGTGGTGAGCAAGGACGGGTATGTGGAGATCCGACTGGACAAGGAGCGCGCGCTGGCCCTGCATCAGCAGCTGAAACACTCGGTGCTAGACGATGCCACGCTCAGCAAGTACTGCCTCACGCGCCAGGAGGATGGCGAGGTCATCATCAGTCTGCGTCTGCCTCAGAAAGGTACACCCGTACGCCATTTTATTTGGTTGTCCGACGAGAAAGGGCTGCTAGTCTCACACTTTCAGTTCTTCGTGTTGAATGTCTCGTGTTCAGAGCTCCTAATGTGATCTCAATAACATTTTACCGAACTGTCTGCAGGTGAGTACGCTTTGAAGATGTTCGCTCAGGAGCCAGGTGCAGTGGGCGACGCTGAGAATGTCTTGAACTACCTGATCCAGTGCCAGGGACTGACTGAAGGCAGCAGACCTTTCCCCAACACCACGCACGGCACACTCGGCAAGGGCCCTGACGCCGACAGGTTTAAAGTCACGCCCCTGTCACACCCTGGGGGAACGCTGGACACTAAGGATGGCAAGGTGTGTTAGGGTGTGATGGGATGGGGAGGTCACATGGCAACTGTCTTATCCTAACGACACCAAGTGTAGTGAACATGTTCGTGCCAACACCCGGATTCCTAGAGACAACAGAAACGAAGGGAAAATGCATGCACACGGCAATTTCGTATTAAAATATCCATCTGCCCAAATTTCCATCAGTCCATCCCTTTCTGTGTCACATTTCTTATATCAGTTCCTTCCATCTATCATACATTTATTGATGCTCGAGTGAGGTCAATTGAAGCTTTTCTTCTTTTCTACATATTTTGTTGTCAACCTTTTTTCCATAAGGATCCTCTATTAACGTCCCTCAACACCTTGCCCTTATCGCCTCTGTCTCAGGTGTCGGTGAGTTTTGCCGCCAGCCCCAACACCGAGCTGATTTGCGAGGTGCACACTGTGGACGGCAAGGCATCCCGCCAGGTGAAGGCCACCAGGAGTCAGGACAACGGACAGTGGGTCTTCGACCTGGACCTGCCCACCAGCGGCGAGTACTCGTTGAACATCTTCGCCAAGGAGAAGGGCAACGACGCTGAAATCTTCAGTGTGCACAGCTACCTCGTCCAGTCAGACGGCCGCCCAGACAGCGTGCAGACAGGTGAGACAAGCGGATGTCGGTCTGGCAGACATATTATGGGAGTGTTTACAGGATGTCTGACACTCTTCGGTCAAAAGATCACAGCTGCAAGAATAAATAATAATTCGCGTATAATTAGTAGAGAGGAGTGTAATTTTATATGATGTGTTCTTGGCAAGGATGTTAATATTTATGTGATGGCAGAGTATCGCCAAAACAAATTACTAAATGAGTGATCTAAATATGAGAAAACCGCTTTTATAATCGGGTAGACGGGTACAAACAGGCTGCAATGCTTTAGTTCTAATAACGATTGGCAGTTTCATTACTTGTCCAGGATGAAGGAATCAGAACATGGCGTCTCTCTCTCTCATACACTCTCTCTCACTCACAGAGGTGGTTACTAGACTAGGTTTCTCGCCTTCCACGGTCAATCACTCACCCCAGCTTAACATTTCTTTCTTTACCTGTTTAATTATTCACCGTAAAATCTATTACTCATCATGCTCTCAGGATTTTTTGTTCGGTCAGGTTTTTTTGTGCATTTGTCCAGATCGATTTCCTCTCTGGTAAGGTCGATTGTTGTGTTGATTTTCCACATGACTGGAATTGTGCACAGAAGTTAAAGGAGATGCGAACAGATAATGGACACGTGCAATAACCAGCAATAACGATAATAATGATGAGCAACTAAAAAGCTATACATTAAGAATAGATTATCTGAATCTTATAAATTGCTACTCATTTTCATAAAATATTTTAAAATATGTCTAATCATTTATGAAAAATGATTTTTAAGACATTCAATTTTTTATTGCATGAAATACCTTTATCACCTTATCATATTTAAGTTCTATTAAATAATTCAGTAACTGTAAAGTTAAAACATTTTATTTACATACTTCATTCACGAGGACTGGTCAGACGAGTTTATATATTATGAGGTCTCCTTCTATCTTGACTGTCTCAAAAGACCCAGCAGATGGAGGAGATGAGTCGGACGACATCAACGAAGTGCAGGTGGAGACAGTGGAGACGAGTGACAAGGAAATCTTCATCCCCCTGCCACCCGGGTGCGAGCACGCCATGGTGGAGTTTCATCGACGGAACGGACAGAACGCGCCGTGCAACGACCAGGTGGAGGTGATCACGGTGGACGACGTGACGATGTTCAAAGTCCGGATGGAGGACTACGGCGAGTACATGCTGAATGTCTACACGGAGCAGTCCCCGGGCAGGGTGCGCAATGCCGCCAAGTACCAGGTAGGTCAACATTGTTCATCTTAATGGTTATGATTCGCTTGTAATTGTTCGTTTCCCTCCTTTTATTTATTTCTGAATTTATTATTGTACGGATGGACATTGCGTTTCTTTACGAAGCCAATTCTTGGTGTATTGAAAGTTTTAGTCTTCTCTGTAATAGATACATCCCTTTTTTTACACCTTCACGTGTAGGTTAACCGACGGCGTCCAGGTGAGCTGTACAGCAACAACATCAACACCATCATGGACAACTTGGAGATAAACGACAACAACATCGACATGTCGACCCCCACACCTGACACCTCAGGCGGCGATGACGGTAACAGACTCGTTCTAGAAAGAATGGAATGTGAAAATGTGAGAGCAAGGACAGGAAGAGTGGAAGGAGAACGAAAAGAAAGTACAGAAAAGATGGAGAGAGAAGAAGGAAGAAAGAATGAATTGCTAACTAAAAATGTATTCTTTCAGACAGACCCAGCTGGCACACATAAAGGTTAAATAAAAAGTGCAGACACGTTCACTTACAGATGTGTAAGACACCTGACCCGCCAAGCACACACACGGACGTCAACAAAACATAAAGACGGACAAGCAAGCAGACAGACGCGCAGGCACACTTTTCTGCACTCATTTCTCGTGTCTTCTGAATAGCTTTGTTTCTTCTGTGCTTCTTTCCGTGCTTCTGTCTGTGCTTGCCAAGATGATGGAGACAGTGAGCGATACTCAGCAGACAGTGAGCAATACTCAGCAGACAGTGAGCAATACTCAACAGACAGTGAGCAATGCAATGAGTCTTGCTCCACCGACACTGGTCTGTGCATGGCAGACGTTGAAACAGTCACGTCGAGCGAAAACGAGACTCCTTTGGAACCCAAAGAAAATTGTGCGTCTGACAACGAGGCTGGACCTCAGGTTGAAAGCGTTGCTATAGCAATGCCCAAAGTAAAACAGAAGCGTGCCCCTGTTTTTGCTAACGGACGCACGTACAAAGGTATACTCCTCGAACTTTTGTGTGGATCACTCCAAGCAGCACCCGGCACGATTTTTGTAGTGGAATCTTCCTTCTTTGTGTGAGAATAGAAAGAAGCATGCTCCATTAAAGAAATATTTAGTAGGCTGGAAGCTTGACAGCAAAATAAATAAATATTAGTTTCTACAAACTTCAGTCAGTTGCATGGAACCCGTCTGTCAGACTATAGGGCACAGCGTTCCTTTGTCAGTCTGTACTAGACAGTGTTTTTGTTTTGTTTTGTTTTGTTTTGTTTTGTTTTGTTTTGTTTTGTCAACCATTAGCATGCTGTTTGTTTATCGGTGTGTACCATGCTGTGTGTTTCGTTCCGGCAACCACTGACTGTAGATCACCTTTGTCTGCCATTTTTTGACAGATATTGTCAAATGACTTAGCAAAAATTAGTCTCACCTTCTCTCCTGCAAGACTTGTCAGGGTGCCTGTAAGGGTAAAGTCGAGGACAGCCAACTCTAACAGAATGTGATACCCTGATTCCCGGGGTCTTACATTATTCAGTAGTTTTGAAATGTATGTGCCCATATGTTGTGCATCAGGACCTAGAAAGAGACCTTGCAGACCCTGTAGATGTGCAAAATAGAATGACAAGCAATGCATGCCTTTCACTGACCTTTCACGCTGATTTCACAATGGCTTTTTTAGTTGCAAGTAATTGAAACAATTGTTGGATCCTGAAAAAAGAATTGGTTTTATTTTCCCTGGTTAACGTGGTGATTCATACTGCATATTGCCAAAATTTGAAATACAGGACTTAATTGTAATTTCGAAATAATATCGTTAATATCGCAAAATAAATGTTGTTTAAAACAAGGCTTTAAAAGACTGGGGCTTGGGTGAGCAAAAGCACCTAAACACTGACAAAAAAAGCCGGCTTCCAGTTGAGTGCCTTCTCGGAACTTCTCATCCCACAACCACCGAAAGGTCAACATTTTTTTTCGCCCATCAGTACATCCACATTGACTTTTTTATAAACTAAATCTCATTTCCTATTTTTGACAAACGCTCAGCGCGACTTGGGTTTGAACAGAGAATGGAAACCACGCCGGCCATTCACTGACCTAAACATAAAACAAGCTGCGAAATTTCCTGTCGCCATTGTGTCCCCCTATCACGTGACCACACTTGGCTGCTCGTGTCCGTGGCTCTCTGTTCCTTGCCCTCCTCACGCATGCTCCATGCTAAGTACAGACACGCGTACACATGTGGTTTGTGGTTGCAGAACAGCGTCGCGTGCTGGCGCGCAGGCAGGTGCAGCAGGCCATGGACCTCAAGGACCAGAAGCAGCTGGAGGCAGCTATCGCTCGCTACAAGGACACAGGTGTCAACGACTCGGATCCAGTTTTGGTCAAGGCTGGCAAAATGCTGCAGGTGCTAAAAGCCAAGGCTGGTGAGCTTCTTCGTGATGAATATCAAGAAATATAATTTATACAGTTCTATCACAGAATAACATCTGTTTACATGCTAATACTTCTAATTTTGTTGCGACCCTATGATCCTCGAGGAGCAACAAGAAATAAACTAACTTCTAATTTAGCTAGCTTTAAGGTGTTTTGATTAAATGTTTTATCTTTGCATCACCAGAGCTGATGGATGCAACACAGAAGCGAGACTTCGGTGCCTTAGAAAAAGCCTTGAAAAATGCCAGGGCCGTGAACTTTGATCATCACCTGGACCTGCAGATCGCCGTGGCGTCCAGACTCCATGAACACCTGGCTCGACTAGAGAAGCTGAGACATTCGGTGCTGGACATGGACCAGAAGACGGTCGCTGAGCTCAAAACCTACGGGTCCCCACCAGAGGGCGTGCATCAGTCCATGATGGCTACGTTCTTGCTGCTCGGATCGCCTCTGAAAGATGTCAAGGTGTGACAAGCTATCATCTCACACCTTAAACATGGAAAAAAAACCACAGCAAACGCCAAAACGTTCTATGCATCTGTCTCTGGTCTACATTTTTTCAATAAATGTTGATAAAAATGATTGGTTGATAGGTAAATAGATGGAAACGCTCCTCATTTACATGATAAGTGGGCTGGATATTGATTGGAGCAAACGACAGGATGAACAGAACCACTACAATGATCCATTTCGAGCTGTTGGACAATAACACAAAACTTATTTATTCGATTAGAACGTGCGATATCCGAAAACTTTCATTTCATAAAGGTATAAATAAAGTGTCTTGCATCGCATGCATATCTGCTTTTGACATCAAAAGTATTAATATGATCATCCGACAGGTGTGGAGGACCTGCCAAGCTCTGATGTCAAAAACGGGGAAGGAGTCCATGATGCGCAAAATTTCTAAGTTCGATCCTCGAGTGGTGCCTCTGAGCTCGGCGGCTGCTTCCAGGAAGATCTTGGCGCCCTTCTCTAAAGAACAAATCCGAGATGCCAGTGCTGGTGCTGCCACCTTCTTCATCTGGGTGAGTTCTGTGAATTCAGCTGGGTACAGCTTTTCTTCCATCAGGCGTGGTATCATAAATAGAGAGTTAATAAAGTTATGTTGTTTTTAAGAACTCCCTAAGGGGCCCCTTTTCTTTCTCTGGCTCCAGTGTCTGGAAGATAGAACGCTTTGAACAATGACAACCTTGGAAACTTTCATGGCTGGCCTTAACACCCAAATCGTTTACCAGCTGCTGATGCTCTCCCCCTTTTCTTGCCATCTTTAGCTCCCTCTTCTCTACACCCCTTACTCCACCATCCTTTCGTTTTTTTGTCGTTCACCGAGTTTGTCTGCTTGCTTCTCATGATGCTCTTTTGACAGTCAGCTTCACGCGCTTGAACAAGAGGCTAAATACACTAAATGTTTTTTATTATGTTGCTATTTTCTACAGGCTCAAGGAATGATTGAAGAAGTTGAAAGCTATGGGGGAGCTGAGCAGGCGGATCAGATGAGACTTCAAAAGTGATAGAAGAAACTGTCTCAATTGGATCCATGCTTTTGTCAACATCTTTTGTTATGGCTGTGAATAATTCTGCTTCATGGGACTGGATAATGGCATGTGAGCAATGTGAAGACAAATGACCTTTAACAAATGACAGTTTAGATACTGTCTAAAGATTGTCTTAAAGAAAATTCATATTCTGAACTTACTCAATTACCTTTGACTAATGTATTAAATACATTTTGTTCTATTGTTCTACTGTTTGCACCTTATGTATACCTAAGTCTGGAGCAAGATTACAATTTAAAATTAAAAATTAAGTGCATATCTCCAAATCCCTATGCTTTATATCGTTTTATTTAAACAATCAAAGAAATACATTGATGATTGTCATTTAATATATTTCTCAACTGTACGGCACATTTGATTTTCATTTAACATATTTCATTAAGCTTTTAATGCAGTTTTGTAGAAATCAGTTTTGTGTTATTTCATGAAAAACATAGATCAATGTTTTCTTGCTTAAATCATGTCAGAAATGGCTGCATAGTTTCTTAATCATGGAAAGCCCTATCATGCAAAAGTTATTTAAGTCTTTCTCATAAGTCCTGCCTCAGAAATGTGCATTGTATGTTTTAATAGACGACTTTACATCTCTCTTATGAATACAAAAGTCTACAAACGTTTTATGCAAGATTCATGTGTTTAACTTCAGGCAAGACATCACAGTGTTAGTAATCTTATGTTGTGTACATTAAAATGTATATAAAATTTCATAAGAGAAAATTCAGCATATGCCTTACTTACTCATTATACAATGTCTGAAGTTTAAACATATTTAAGAGTATTTATAACAATACGAAATAACTGCCAATGATAATGTTTTAGATTAAAGGACCATATTTTTGTCTCAATCTCTATTCACAGTGTGATAACGTGACAAATGCATGATACTAAATATTTACCATTGGATTTGTTAGATTTATACCATCTGTATATAAACAATTTGTAATTTTCGGTCATTCCAAACTGTAAGAAAAATGTGTCCACACGTCCCTTTGTGGTTTTTGAAATGAACAAAACTGAATACTTTGAATTTTATTTTTATTTCTTTGGGAGGAGGACGTTCTTCTCATACATGACACAATGTACATCATATTCACAAAGATCACACAAAAAGACTCAATTCTTCTACTCTCAGGCAAAAAAACTTATTTACAACTAATTCACATTTATTTTTATATATATAATTGTATATTATCTCATTCATGAGACTGCCTTTTGCCTCAAGAGCCAATCTAGCTTTGGTTTGTCTTTTGTCATTTTTTATCAGAACTGAATAAATTAATGTAAAAGCCAAAAACACAGCAACCAAACTGCAAATAAAATTTCAACATCACAGCATAATAAATAACCATTTATAGTGCTAAGTTCAATTGTTGTAGACTAGCTTTTAAAGCTGTGACTCCAGTTGGTGACAATAAAAAAAATGAACAATAGCAACAACTATGTAGCAAGCATTTCCAATATTATGAACCTCAAAAGAATTTCTTCAAGTACTAATGTAAAGGTGTTGAAATGGCCGATATGAAATGAAATAATCTTATTTTGCAAAAAAAATTTTTATAAAAGAAGAAAATATTCTAAAGTCTTCAGCAAGGATTGACTTATTACTCAGCATTTTAAAAATCAACATCACTGACTTCAGATATAACGGTTATAATGGTTTGTATTTTTAATATAATAAATTCCAAGTAAAACTGTATTCTCACTGATAAAAATTTTTTCATTAAATTTTGGAAATATTCTTGGTAGTTATTAGCTGTACGCATGTTTCCTCAACAGATTTCAATCATCAGAACAAGACCAAAAACATGAAAAAAGCATAAACCATCTAACACAGCTGTAACAGGAATTTCCACAGAAAAAAATGGGGTAAGCTGTCGAATAGTCTAACAGATAATAAGTAAGTGTGAATAATGTGTTGCTCTATGTTGGGAGAAAGAGACCAATAAGAATAGTCAGATTTTTAAAGTGCAATTTCTCCATGAGGACATGAGCTAAATGCATTGCACAGAAAAGAAACCAAAGCAACAAGTCAACCATGCTGAAACATAAGCATCAGTAAATATATAACACCAAGATTGGAGAACTGAGCAGTGGGAAGAGCTCGACTACTGATCAATGTATACAATGGCACTTTGAAAAAACTTTGTTCATATTTTTATTCAGACATAAAATCCAGATGTCTTAATATTTTTATAACAGTGCTTGTACAGAAAAGGGAGACAAAGAATGGGACAGAAAAAAAAGGAAAGAGAAAAGCAGCAGTCAAATCTAAAATGGTTGATGTCCATCAACATGCATAAAAAACAATTTTTGCTAATAAAGCAGACTACATCTCTGTTAGGACAGAATAATAATAAAACACTTTTCCTATCTTTGTCAAATAATGCCTGTTATAATCTAGAGATAACAGATTTTATATCACTGTAAAGCAGAACAACATCAAAAGATGACTGCTGCATAGAAAGGCAGGATTCTCAATCTAATAGTGCAATGCTTTCCACCAAACTGATATCCACAAACTTCTCTGAGAGATTAACAGGAGTAAATAAACTCTTTGACCGGAATCAAATGAAGCATAGTTTAATGACTTTGCTCCTCTTTGAACAGCCACATTGTCGTGACTGCAAGAGTATAAATGCATGCAGACATATGCACACGTGCTCACACACACACAGACAAAATGTTCTCAGTGGGGACATAAATATCAGATACTACTTTCAGCTCTCAGATGACCTATGTGCTTATCTAGTCTTTAATTTCCAGGGTATCCTTTGCAAAATAGCTCGTGGAATGTTGCCTGGTAAGCGCTGATGGCGCTGTATCATGTCCTCTATGCGACTTTTAACCTGAAAATAAAACCAGCTTATGTAGAAAGAAACAGGAAACAATCATGTCCTGTGTCTTCTATGATTCTTAAAAACTGTTCACCTTCTAGTGTACATATGACAGTCAAAATCAGCAAATTAGCAAATCATAAAACAGTAATAAACAGTAAATAGTTTAAGATGAACATAGACAAATTGTCTAATGTATGCTATTTACATGACCACATACCAATTCCGAGAATTCTTCTGGGGTAGCTCCCTCAGGTGGATAGATTGGCTCCCCAAAATGAGTTCTGAAATAAAAGACAGGTAGGGGTTTTCCCCCTTTCAAATATTTCATATCTATGTAAAATCCATCTTTTCCTTTGGCTTCCAGAACCTTAGTATCAAATATCAAATGTGTCAGCCTTTACAAAATTTAGATTTGATTTCACAGAAAGAACAAGTTGCTTCATTCTTTTTCATATAAAATGTTTTTATGCAAGTAGTTTATGTTAAGTTTATGTGAATGCTCTCATAATATGTCATCAAATGTTACCTGCTTCTTTCGCCACCTTGCTTTGACAGCTAGATCTTGTTCCTTTTCGGGTTGTGGTCAGTATATTTGTTAGCAGATGTTTCAGTCTAAATATGTGTTTATTTTTTAATCTATTTTTATGTTAATATGTTTGACTCTTTTTCCCTTTCTGTATAGCACAAGGAGTCTACTTTAACCCTCTGAGGACCATAAGGATTGTACACATATAATTAGTTATTCTGACATATTTAGGGGTAAAATTACCTGTACATTTCAAAAATGTTTATTTGAAAGTGATATTCCACATAGTTTGTGATGCTTGTGTAGCTTGAGATGCTTGTATTGTTTGAGATTTTTGTGACGAATGGGTGCCACCACAGCTTGAAGGAGGAGGAGGCATAGCTTGCCGGATTGGGATAGGGCCCTCAGAAACCATGTCATGTCCGTCTGGATAAATACCGAGGTTGACGGTCATCTTGCAACGGCTGCTGAGTAGGAAGTGGAGCTTGAAGTAGAAGCTGCTCCTGAGGAGCCACCCACTACGCGACGGCGAGCATCGGCATATGAGACGCCAGATTCTACACGTAGACGCTGAATGGCTACCTCTTCCTTCCACTTCGGGCAGTCTTTAGAACAATAAGCTGCAGCATTGCCTGTACTGCCACAGCGAAAGCAGCGGGCTTGGGACTTGCAGAAGCTAGCCCCATGACCATAACGCTGACAGTTGAAACAGCGCAACGGCGAAGGTAAGTACAGAGAGACTTTGACCCGCAAGTACCCAACCTCATTGAAGTAAGGTATTTTGGGCAAACAGAAAGTTAAGCAAAGTGTATTTGTAGAGATAGATCTAGAGATAGATACCAGTGGCAGTTTTTCCACTTGGCACATAGTTTGTTTTGTAAAATAACAATCAAATTTCACTTTTGCAGGTGTTTTTCAAATGGAAAATTCCTCTCAATCTGACAATGACACTAATGCATAAATATTGAAACCAACCTTATTTATATAAAGTCAGTAAATACTAAATAGTTTCATACAAATCTGGCTGCTCTATGTTGTTTCAATCGCATTTGGAGTCCATTTAAAAGCATGGGACAAATATGTCCCTTGGTCCTCAAAGGGTAAACTCATTCAATACAGGTGTATCAACCCAACTGAGCTATGGCTATAACGAGGTTCACACTTGCAGGTGCAAACTGTACAGGAAGAGTTAACATTTAACCATTCATATTCAAGAAGCAACTTGTGTACTTTTTTTGTGGGAACTTTGGGTATTATATTTTGCATAATTCAAAATTGTATTTTGCCTTTTTCTGAACAATTCTTTTCCTAATAGATGATGCTAAATGATTTCTTACATTAGTTTCACTGGAAAGAGTCCATAGATGGGTACTAGTGGCAGTCTTGTCTTTTCATAGATCTTGCGAAGCCACACTACAACAGCAAACATATGAAGGTCTGTAATTTTGAGCCAGTCACAGCATGTTGTTACGGCCCTATGCTCCTCGAGGAGTAACATGGACTAACAGTATGTTGTACATTTTGCACAGCATGTTATACCAATGCAGCTTTTATAGGTTCTCCCTAAGAAAAAGTGTAACAACAACTAATTTGAAAGTATGAACAGAGATGGACAAGGTAAATGAAAAGAGATGGACGAGATATAATGATAAACAAAGATAAATCAATGATTGAAAGGCCTAGCTCAGAAACTATTAATACATGTTTTGGCCTACCTCTTCCCCAGCGTGGTGTTCGAAAAGCTTCCCTACAGTTTTCAGTAAACATTGGAATGACTGGCTGTGAACATAAATCAAAAGCTTTATGAGTGAACTTGCAATTTTTACTGCTGCCTATGGATTAAATTAGCAAATGTATTTCTGAATTTTATTTTGAGGTCACATCTAGGCTGTTAAGTTCGTCTTCCCTATTTGTTAATCTAGAGATTCTGAGGTTTAAGAAAAGGCAGATCCTCTACTCACAACATTGGCCTGCAATGCCACCTTTGCAAAACCACATCGCCTTCCCCACATTACAGGGTAACTTTCATCACCAAAAAGTGCCTCACGTACACCACCTGCCAAAGATAAGTTTTACTGTAATAAGTTGTTTAATAAGTTGTTCATATTGAATGACTGCTCACTTTCTTCCAGCTCTGATTCATGAAGTAATATAAATAATAAAACAACTGAAAATGCTTTGATCTGAAATAATAAATAAGCATCAACATAACAACTGAACCTCATTTTATTTTCAAACCATTTCTCTCATGTTAGGTGGCTGGCACTATACGTAACCTGCTCTTTCTCCGGGTTTCATGACAAATAACATAACCTACGCAGTGCTAGCAGGCATAACTTGTAAGTCTCAGACAGTCTATTCAGAGCCAGGTTGTGCATACCAATGGTGTTATCACCCATAAAGTGTAAATTCACATGATTTATCCTGCAGCATATTTTGATGCTTCATAAATACCTGCTTTCTAAATGTGTGAAAAGAGAAAAATCACAATATTTTTTAAAGTAGCTCTGGGGTACAGAAATATGTTGTCTGCTCTGATAAGAACATAATAATGCACTAAATCTACATTTAAGTACCTGGAGATATGGCCAAAATATTGCCCTGATTCAGCACCTCTATACAGCTCTGAACTGTGCCAGGTGTGATGTTCAGTACCTCGAACAGCAGTCGCCAGCCTGCAAAAAGCCAAGAAATATTTGACAAAAATTTTTTAAAAAATAAGCATTCCTTCTTTCACTTTGATTCAGCTCTTAGTCTTATGAAATCACAAAAAAATTAAGTCAGTTGGCATCAGCAGTATATTCATGATCTTATTCGCTACTACTACATGATCATAATCTTCATTGTAGGTCCCTTAAAACTCAGCTTCTCACCCAAAAAGAAAATACATTAACAATTTTCAGACATAATGTTTACCCAGTTCCAACAATCCTCTATCAGAAACAAGTGTGGGACATCACAGAGATCAGCCCCCCTCTGATGTCACTACATTCACATTCTTTGTGTGGACAAACTATTAACTCTTAGGTAAAAGAGGTGAACAGAATCACCAACAGATATTTACTAACAAGAAAGAAAAGTAGCCAGTTGAGAACAGCAGTCAGTTAACCTTTGCTAGCATGATAATGACCATAAATCATAGGCAGTCAGCTGATTCTTTGGAAAATGTTCAAAATTTATGTAAAATGAACCGGTTCAATAGCTCACCTGGAATTTTGAAAAGAAACCTGTCACCCACAGCATGAATCATACGTCCTTTGACCAAGATGCACTTGGCGATGACATAGTACATGTCCACTGGCAATACACCATGATAATAAATAATCATAGCTGGCCCAATGTTGGGAATGTGATCCAATCCTTGTACTTCAAAGCCTATTACAGTCAGAATGCACTGCATTTCACAGTTTCTATCATGATACTCCATGAATGTCTGTAGATGTGGCTATGGCATTATGGGAAAAGTTGTTTCTATTTTAGTTAGCATCAAAGACCATTAAGTATCTGATATAAGAAAATTTATGCAAGCAATAAAATCTATATTTGTTTTAATGGGACAATTAATTATTTCCAAACAAAGAGCAATAATTGATGTAAGGCAAGGGATATCAGTAAATAGGCCTAAAACTGGAGCGAATGAGACTTTCAACTAATGCTTGTTCTCACCATGCCAGATATAGCCTTGACCATCCCAGAGCACTGCCAGTGTACTGCGAGCTCCATCCCAGAAGTCATTTTGGTAAGCTTCACGAAGCTTATGCCTATGGCGGTAGATGTGTAAAAAGAGAGCAGACCCATACAAAAGTATGAGGATAACCAGAGGAAGCAGAAAGGAGATGATTATTGGATAGATGACCCAAAGTACCCAGGAGAGGTAATTGATGTCCAGTGACTCCAGATAGTTCCATACCCAGTAAAATGTGTTCACAGCTGTCTCAACCACCATTTTTTAATTTCACATTCTGCTGGCTGCAAAAAAAGAGAAACTATATTTTTAACTGCTGCCATAAGATGAAATTGCCAACTAGGGGCTGCAGTTTTCCATTACTGCAAATCAGATCATGCAAGTAACAGCATCAATAACAAAAATAAAATTAACAATTTAAGTTAGCTGCCTGAATCTTAATTTTGTATGCCAAATCATACGTACACACAATCTATGGATTATAAAAATTGTTTACCCTATAGCAACGACTCAAAACATTCTTTTCTGTGGCAATAACTAAATCATGACACTGGGAAAAGCAGCGATTTTTATATCAACAGCAATTTTTATCACTTACTCAGCAATTTGTAAATAGAATAACGGGATGCAAGTATAATTAATATAGCAAAACTTTTCACCTGTGTGCTTTTGTGACTACATAAAATACCATTAAGTCCATCTTAATAAAATAAAACTATTTAAATAAATAAACAGGAAAAGATAGACGATATCATTAGCAATCAAACATATCAGCATATCGATCTTAATAAAATGTTTAAATGTGTCGGAAGTAAATAGTTTACAACAACCTTTCCCCAAATAGATTTATTTTAAAAGCGTTACCTTTTCTGGATTATTTCTTTATCCCTTTATAGCTGCATGATGTTATAAGTAGTCTCTCCATCTGAATCTTCATCTAGTACCTCTGAAACTGAAACTGGACCTCACCGATTGGTTAGTGAAGATATTACACAGGGAAGCGGTTGCTCACTACATCATCAACATAAAAACAATTTTCAACAAGCCTATTGATTACACACTAGTGAGGCAAATAATAATGTGGGTACATTATTATACCCTGTCCATTCCACCTCGGCATTAGGTAGTGAAGAAAGTCTACGACATCGTATTAAACGGACATAACAGAAGTCCAGTACATCTCACGCATAGGGTCGGCAGGACGAAAGAGAGAAAAGTCAGCAATTTCAAAAAGGAAAATCTATGCTTTAAATGAACACCTTGCTGAGCTCAACTGCTGGTGGAAATTTCTTAGCTCCTTTTTTCTGTTTTCTCTTGGTTCCTGTTAACGCTACGATGTTTTGTGGGGAAGGCGTTTCAGCTGCTGTTATTTTCTGTGTGCGGAGTAGTTGCTTCCCTTGTGAAGTTGGACAATCAGTTACGTCCCCTGAACAGCAACGGCAAGCTACCGAAGCTTTGATTTCGACTTTGCAGTCCATTGAAAAGTACTGCGAGAATCTTACACAGTACAGAACTACTGTCGGTACGCATGAAGGATATATGACAGAAAGTTACTCAAGGTTTAGAAGAATACTTAGGGATACGGTTAGTGTTCAAATCACGACTGGGCGAAGCAGGTGTGACGATACGAAATGGAAAATATACTACTTGTACATACAACTACAAGGATAGTCTTACATGCTGCTGTAGAAATAGGTTTACCACTCCACGCGTGCCGTCAGAGAGTAATAAAACCTGCCTAAATAGAGAAGAAACGCAAAAAAGGTCTTAAGTATAAACTTACATTGAACCTGAATAATGTGGTACTAAATGGCACACTGTAATGTCTCTGAAGATAATGGCAAAGAATCCAAATTCTAGATGTACGTAAACAATAAAATTATACCTGAAAGAAAAAAAAAAGGAACAAAATAGACTGACACCCCACCCAAAAACTAACTACTTTAAGTAAAATATAATCCTAAGCTGTAAAAGTTTTGAGACAAAGTATAAATAAGAGGTTAAGTAAACAATAGTTAAGGTACGTTATTTGGCTTTTTAGCTAAGGCTAATTAAAGTAGTAAAGAGAAGAGCAATGCTTGACTCCTCAAAACTTCAGTGACATTTAATTAAATATTAATTTTGTGTTGGTTTGGACAGACAATGGGTGAAAGAGATGAAGATATCCCTGAACGGTTTTTAAAGTCAGCAATAGATGGTGATAAAGATGACAAGAATCAAGGAGATCAGCGAAGGGCAGAACTTGAAATGAAAATCCGACACAGAGTGGCTTGTGAAGCTAAAGCATTTGACATTGTCAATCGTCTAATTGAGGAAACTGTGTCAGAGGAATATTTACAGAACTGTGTAAGTTTTGTAACCAGTTTTTATTTGTCCACCTGATATGAAAGTGTTGCAAGAAAGGAATATGATTTAACCTTTAGTGGTGGGATTGTAATAGTAGTACTTCAGTTTTTCAGCATTCTGACATTTACATTTATTTTGAGTGTCAATGTCCTTATAATAAGGATTTATGACCCCACTTTTCATTTTAACACTAAAAAAAAAAGTTTAAAAAGTTATTTCATATAATTTACCTGAAGAAATGAAGGAGGCTTAATGAAAATTTTAGTCTCATGAAAATTCGACAATTTTGATCAAGCTTATGTTTTGTGAATATAATATTTTGTTAAGCTCCAATTGTTCCACACCTCTGCAATTGCTCTGTTTCTTTCAAAGTGCCAGTTCATAGATGGAAGCCATTATGCAGACATTGAGGAGGAGAGAGCCATCACTCGTATTTGTGGTTACCCTCTTTGCAACAAGAGGCTTGAACAAGTAAGGGTCATTTCTTTTGTTTTTCAAGCAAGTTAAAAGGAGAAAATATATCCATGTGTATATTTGCATGTGTGCACACATTATGCCTGCATCAACAGAAAAGTTTTTTATTTGGTTTCAATACAACAGGTTTGCAGCACGTGCAGTTTGTTAACGTATTATTATGTTTTTTCTGTTTTTCAGATACCAAAGCAGAAATATCGGATTTCAACGAAGTCTAACACAGTCTATGACATCAGTGAAAGAAAGGCAAGCTAATGTGCAATGCAGGACAGTTTATTTGTAACACTCAAAGTGCATTACAGTTTATGTGGAACTTTTGCAGTACATTACAGTTTATGTGAAACATTTTAAGTCCTTAAGACACAAGGTTATTATTGTACTCATAGTAATTGTGCATGTAATGAGGGTACTCACAGAATAGTATCTATCTGGCATACCTAGAAAAATAAATTTTAATGCCTTTAAGAAGTTTCTAGAAGATTTAGTACAATGAAATTGAGTACTTTGATGATGAAGTTGGCTCCTCCCTCTCGTCTTTTAAACCTGATTGGATTATTCAGTACTTCTTACCTGTTACAAAACAAATTTTTCAGAATTTCTGCAGCAACCAATGTTACAAGGCATCAAAGCATGTTGCAAAGCAAGTGCCAAGTAACCCTGTGTGGAATCGAGAAAATGACCCAAAACAAAAAATTCATTTCCTGGACAAAAACAACCGGTCAGTTATACTATTTCTACTCTTGTAAAGTCAGACAGAAAATAACTTGTAGAAATCAACTCGACAAGTGCGACTATTCATGTTGTAACACAGTTTAATTTCATTATTGGCCATTATTAAAGTGTGAGAAGAATTTCATTTGTTCCAAATAAGTTCCAAATTCAACAACCCCACAGATCAAAAAATCATTGGAGCTTTTGGTGCACTTTGACATAAAAAAATTGCGACCTGTTATTTTCATACATTCAGTGATTCTTTCTTGAATAGACTGAACAAGATGGATCCCTCCCTTCCTTCCCAGACCATCTGAGGGTCACTGTCATGCTGGTCATGTTCCCAAACACAGATATCAGTGAATAGTTTTCCTGTGCGCCACCACTCTCATTGTCTGTCCTGGACCAGGAACCAGATGTGTTCACTTCAGCACATGAGCCTGCCAGACTTCTTTTGTCAGTGTTACACAGTTGGCAGCAGTGTCCTTATAATTAGGAATCATGCAGATTATACTGGTGCAGGTAGTTGCAGATGGTCTGCTGGTTGATGTTGGCATGTGTTGCCATTCTCAGGTCTGTTCAGCAGAGCCCAGCCACAATCCACCAGTGTCACACATCATCTTAATAACACCTTTGTTCTACCTCATTCAGATATTCCATACTGCTAAACATTTAGTGAACAGTGTTGCTTACATGTTCATAACTCGCACTTTGTGAGAGGGAGTTTTAGTTTGCTAATTTAGTTGTAGTTTCCGTTTATTTTCCATTTTCCTTTTAAAGCAGGAGACCGTCAAACAAATGCAGCTGAGCAAAAGAAGTGTATTCATGGGTCATTCAAATACAGTGTACCATCATGCTTCACCATTTTTGGTTTATTCCACTTGCTATGCTTTATATTAATCTTTAATTTATATTGTGTACCCTCAAATTGCAGCTGTCGCCTTAACTATTCAGGAGTATTATTTGTCAAAAAATTGAATGCAGTTAAAATTTGCATGCCATGATGTCTGCTGTAACTAAACATTTCACATTTTGAGACCTGATTTTTTTTCTTTTTTTTTTTTTTTGAAAAGATTCTTAAAGCAGTTTTTAAATATTTTAGGAGCGTTGTTTAGTGGCTTGACTGATGATGCTATTAAGACTAGAATCAAAATTGAAGTGCAGCTGATAAAGCAAGACAACATTATGCATGATTCCTAATCATCTATGTGTGCTTTAGACCAGTTTTATTTACTCACTCCCATCATCAAATTTTGTTTTGCAGAGGTGCAGTGGGAGAGGAAGTAATTGGCACACATATGCTTACAGTGAGAGAAGAGCTGAGAGCTCTAGAGAGACTTGATCAACTGCATATTAGTGACACAAGCAGTGCAAATGAAGATGCAAGTAGTGTTGCCAGTAAAGCATCAGAAAATAATCCTCAGAAATTTTCTACACAAAAACAGCAAGGGGAATCTAAAACAGAATATCTTATGCACTTGATGAGCAGCAAAAAAAATCTGTTTTCCACAATGGCAGATGTTCAGTTTGCTAATGACATGTCTAATCAAGCAGTTATTTCACATGACCAAACTCCAACAATCAGCACTGTGCTTAAGGAGGATGAATCACAAATTTCAAATCCAGGCTCAGAACAGCTTGAAGGAAGTGCATCACAGAAAACAGATGAGAAAACTGTTGATATTGAAGACAGGGATTCTAAACCATTCTGTATGGTCAGAAGCAATGCAGCTTTGAAATCCCATAAATCAACCACATCAATACTTGATAGTGTTTGTGAAATCATCTCCCACTGGATCACAGAAGAGACCTTGCTTTTGCTGGGTTTCTCTGCTAGAGAAGATCCAGCTTCAGACATGTTAGGTCATGTGCATGGTGACCCAGACATACAGCCAAGCCACAAAAACTTATGCCAGCGACTGGCTGGTCAAGAGAAGGACTTTGAGGAATTTCTTGAAGGGGAGGGTGTATCAGAGAAGGATGCAGCAGATTCTTTGAAGCCCATTCCCAGCTTTGAGAAGGTTCAGAAAAAGTCTCAAGAATACCAGCTGAAAGTCAGAGAGTTTTATGGAAGTTCCCAACTGCTAAAGATTAAAAGGGTAAAGACAAATGTTTAACATGCTTTCCTAACAAAACATCTTAGTATGGTTAAAATTTGTAATCTGCATTTTTTTCTTCTTTCTTCTGATGTAGTCAGCTATTTTCATTACCAGCATTAACTTGAAGTTTGGTATTTAGACTTGTTTCAGATGCTTGAACTCTTCTTCATGTCTTTCTACAAGACTCATTTATTTTCAACCTCTTAGATGTAATCAAATACAGCTGAGTGGAAGTTATTATATTGAAGATTTTTTATTTATTATTAAGTTACTTCACGCTGTTGATTTGTATTTTCAGAAATCAGATGAAGGTGACAGTTCCAAGAGCAGGGAGGCAGGGATGAAGCCAGTTCAGCTTCCTGCCGTTGACTCTTACAATCAGATGCTTATCCGGAGACGAATTGTACTTGAAAAGCTTGACAGGGTGTACGAGCTCATTTAAATCATGCTTACTTTTGGCACTTCTTTCTTGATACTTCTTTCATTCCTCTACCTCTAGTTTTTAATGCCTTTTTTTTCAATGTGGCTTTTTTCCCCTTGGTACACAACAATATGAAGCACCCTTTTACTTTTATTTCAGAATGCCTTCTCTTCTACCTCCTCTTGATTTGGCAATTCAAGATGTTTCTAGTCTCCTACGTGAAATGATCTTCACTTTTAGGTAAATGGGTTACATCGCTGATCTTTACAATTTGCATTGTCTTTTTGTTAATAACAGCCAGTACTTCACATTATTCCTACAACTTTTGGATTCAACCTCTTAATTTAAGCCTGTAATAACAAAAATTAAGAGGAAGTGGAAATACTGTTACCTAATAATTAAAAAGAGAATGCTTTTTTTGTCTTAAAGTTTGTCATCTGGCTGATTTAAATGTTTAGAAGCAAGTAATGTTCATATGTACATGCATAATTAACACAGCTTAGTCTTCAAATGTCCGATAAAGAAAGCCTACTAAAATTTGCTTTTATCTGACCAGTTTCACCAATGAAAGCATCATTTTTAAACCTGCCGAATGGAATCTTGTAGGCATGGTGTTGCTGAAGATGTAAGTATCTTTGGGAAACTGTTTATTATTTATTTCCTAATCCAAAAAACAAGCGAAAGCCAACATTATTGTCATTGTAAGCTATTTAGTTTATATATATATATTTCAGCTGTGTCTAAAGTTTTACTTTTCTCTTTTAATGTTCCACACTTTTTCAGTTCTTATAGTGGATTAAATCTGTTTTTTTAAACCATTATAGCTGTGGAGGTAGTAAAGATTTGGTATATTTTTCTTCCCTATCCAGGCTTGCAAGAAAGTATAGTGTGGTTGCATCATCATTTGAGAAATCAGCCCACAAGATGACATTTGACTTGGTTCTGACCAAGCTTGGCCATTCATTAGATTCATTGGACAAGCTTGTGACTGAAATGTTGCTTTGCTGTCACAGACACTTTCAACAAAATGTCTCTTGAATTGATATGAGGCATGCTTATGCTTCAGAAGTGTTAAAGGAGTTCATTAGGCTGTGTCTGCCAAAAATACACAAACCTTTCCCAACTGAGAATTGTTTCATTTTTTTTAATTTGTGGTGGAGGAGAGCTATGACCAAAGCTGTTTATGTGATCTGCTTAACTCCCAGATAATAGAAAATTAAAATGAACCGGCCTACTGCTACGCATATATTTCATTATTAAGTAATAAAGTTCCGTTTCAGTCTACCACAGAATGGTAGGGAAACAAATTCAGCTCACCCCCAATCCCCACCTGCACTCTTCTCCAGTTTCACTAGAAAAACCTACTTCCAATGGCACCCCTGATAAGACCCAGCTTCTCTGGATGGAAGAGCTGACCACATGGCTGTTTCAAAAGAATCTATGAGTGGCAGTTTCCAAGGTACCACCATCAACAAGGCTGCTAATTTGGAGCTCCAGGACCAACTCCAGTTGAGTGGGGCCACTAGGAGAAGCCTGACATTGACCCCCTTGATCTTTGTCAAAACAGTGAGCAGAAGAACTGTGGGTGGAAAGGCGTATGCACTAAATCCTTTCCCCACTCGGTGACAAGGCATCGACTGCCCAAGCCTACGTGTCAGGAACTGGTGACACAAACTTTGGAAGTTTGCTGTTCCAAGTCGCGAAGAGGTCCATGGGATGAAAAACACTTGACAGATGTGTTGAAAACTTGTGGGTGAAGTGACCACTCGGAATGGATAATCTGACCTTCTTGCTCAAGGAATCGGCGATGACATTGAGCCTTCCAGAAATGTGCTGTACTAGCAGCGTGATGTTGAAATCATTGCACAACCAGACTAGCCCCCCTGCACCTGTTGACATATGTAGTTCACTGCCGTGGAGTTGTTGGACAAAAACATCATAGATTTGCCCTGCAGTACACTCTGCCATGCCTGTAGTGCTTTCCACACATTTCTACCAGACATCCCGGACCACATGCTCCCATCTGTCCTCAGACCAGGAACGGCAGACATCACACGACACATTAGCAGAACATGGCCGACAGTTGATACAACACCCATGCAAGTTGGCTGAAGACTTCACCACACCACAAGTCATACACAGTTTATCCATACCGCTGCAAGAACAACAAGGTAGCAAAACCAGCCACAACCGTCAAAGTTGAATAACTGGAGGAGTGCTCATTTGTATTTTCTTTCTTTAATTCAAGCCAGTCTAGACCACCAGCAATTCTCACTGCTCCGCTAATGGCTAGGGCGGAGAGGGTGGCTCCCAAGTACTTGAAGTTGCTTACCTCTTCAAGCTGTACCATGTTTATATAAATCTCAGCTTTGCTGTTGCCATTGATTATAACTTTGCTGGTCTCCATTCCATGTGCATTTGACCTGTCAGTGAAATCTTGCTGTTCTATGCTAGTGCCTGCTAACAGATCTAGATGGTTACTACTTATGTCAGCGCCTGGGTACATTCTTGTCTTGGCCTTGTTGATGCTGGATTTGAAGCGTCTCTGTTGCAGGATATAGTCAATTAAAATAATATGTATTTGTGTATGAACATCAAAACTGTTCATATTGTTGCCAAACAGAAATCCAGCTTGATAGTCATGTGTTCATTCTTGCATTTTGAAAACAGTTACCAAACAGACAGTGATTATAATAATTATATTATGGAATTCTTCCTCTTTTTAAACCATATTTACAATATAAATAACAGAGACCATTTCAACTATAATGATAGCATAAGGTTAGAGCAAAAACATAAGATGGGATTGCCTGTTTGAAAGCCACTAACATAGATAAATTGTGATAAAGACCTGAAAAGATACACGTGCAGTTAAAATTACCATTGTCTTCTAGCTCTACCATTTATTTCTGCAACACTATTTTAATAAAATGATCAATAAAGGTACAACATAAAAACACATTTTTGAACCCAAAAAATCCATCAATGTCATCAACTGTAAACTTTGCAAATATAGAAATTCACCAATGATTTTTTTCTTTCCCTTTATATCAATAGCACATTCGTATCTGTAGCTGCAATAAAGTAGTTCAAAAAAGTCAGCAAATTTAACACAAAAGAAACAAAAGCAAAGTTAATGATCAGTTGTCATGTAGCACATTGTTGAAAGCATTATAAGATGATTCAAGGTCAAAGAGCATCTGACGAACTTGACCATCATCCAGTTCTTCTGAGGCTTGCATGCTACCCAGTGTGTCCAGCCTGCCATAGAATGTAGACATGAATGTTACACAGGCTTTATATGCAGCAACTAAATGTACATAAATTATTCTTTTTTTTTTTTCTTTTGATATGTACCCACCATTTCTGAACTTTGCTGCGACCTTCAAAATTTGCAGGTAAAATGCTCATTCTGTTCATGGTTTCCATTAATTCTCGAAGATCTGGATGGATCTGTGAAGTAAATGAATAGTTTGTAAATATCTGCATTGAAAGTATTTCAATAACAGTCTCAATATTGATAAAAACAAAAGTGTGAGGAAAAAACATTAATGGAAAACAAATTTTTATGCTTAAGTAGTAGTTTAGATTTTCATGTTAGTTTAAAATCTTACCTCGTCCATTGCTCGTATCTCTAGCCTCAACTTGTCCATGATAGTAATGAATAGCTGTTTTTAAGAAAAAAAAGTTGTTTTAGTGAGTGTAAATGACTTACAAAAGAAAGATGATTTTGACACAACTCAAGTTAACAGGACCAAAACCACAAATGTAAGGAGGCAGAGAGGTATGACCTCTTGGTTCTCAAATGGATGTGATAAAAACAGACAGCTCAGGGCCTGATGCTGCTAGCAGAAGCTTTATCTCAATGTTAGTTTTCACACGGACAGCTCAGGCATGAAAAAAGGAGCTGAGAAGTCCTACCGAAACAATGTCTGCTATGCATTTGCTTGTGTTCCCTTTGTCATCCTTTATAGTTATAGGACGCCCCTCTTTGATTCGTTCAAGGGCTGCGGGACAGTCAAGCTACAGAAGAAACAAATTTTTTTGATAATGCATGCTACAGAAAATAAATGTTAACTATTTGTTCAAAATGCATAAATCAGCACTTAATACAGTTCTTGATTCTTTCTCCAGCGGTTTGGTAATTTAACCACCATTCATTCAAATTAGAAGTTATCTAGTTTCATAAATTTGGTCTTTTCTTATCAAAATACAGAAGTAAAAATAGATTCTTGCCTATATTTAACAAGTACCTCAAGAACTGTTCCTATGCATGTTGCCATTCCTTTAAAATCAATGCAGTATGACTGAGTGACAGCCAAATATAAACATACCCTGTACTTTTTCATGAACTCTTCAACTGTTGGAAAATCACTCTGTACTTGCTTGAATGCCGCTTTGTACTGCACAAGTAGCTTTGAACAAGTTGCAGTGTACCTGTACACACAACATTAAACAACTTCCCATGAACACAGACACAACATACATCACGGATTTCAAATTGATTAGTGCTTTTTTTTTATTTTAAAAAAACTTTTCTCGACATTGTATCATTATTTTCATCATTGAAAACTGTAGTCTGCTGATAGTCACTAGAAATAACAACTAGAAATAACACACATTTGTTTCTTGCTCACTGTATTTTTCTTCAATAGGAAATAATTTTATAGAATGCAGAGATCAATGGTCTTTTCCAAGCAGCAGTTCCTTCCCTTGAACTGTTCTTGAGTAAAATAAATTGCAACATTTTATATAGCCACACAATGACAGCAAACACACACCATACTGGAATTGATACTAGAGGAAGTCAAGTTCATTGATTCAACTATGTTTTTAGAGCTAAATGGATAAAGCTAACTTACTCCTTTGGAAGAACAGCATCTCTTATGTAAGCCTTTTCTAGACTCTGCAGGGTGTTAATGACTGCATACAGGTCAGCCATGTTGTCATATCTGCACACATCATATCTTAATTTCACTGTCCACCTGCCAATTTTCAACATACTGCTCACTTTAAAACATGCTGTACAAGTACAGAAGTCCATAGATATCTACTCTCCTATACTGCTAAAGAGTGCTTAGATTACTCACAAGCAGATGCTCTCCAAAATTTGTGTTCACATTAGTATTTACAAACTTTAGAACTCAAGTAATAAAATAAGTCTGAATTACTCACTTTTCTCTTTCTCGGGCTGTTCGATATAACTTTACTTCCTGAAGACAAAATCAGACAACTTTACACTTAGCTGCTCGTAAATAATTCTAAGGTATGACATGCTTAATTCCGTTTGTCATTTATTAGTGGCTACTCTGTAATCCTGCAATAATGCCAAGTATGCACTGCATCAGTACTAATGTCATTTAAAATGATGATAATGTTTGCTGACAACATGGAAAAAAATTACAAATATCAATTACAATAATAAACACACCCCAGTCACACTCTAACCTACAGAAGTGATGAACAGATTCAGCACTGTCTCCCACATGCCAGTGTAAGCAATATGTCAAAAAAGAAAATGTAAGAATACTTTGAAATGTCAATATTAACAAGATGTGATGATCTCTTAATGAAATAAGTCTTCCCCTACACAAAAAATGGCAAAGGCTGCCTGGAAATTTAAAAGAACTGAATTACCAGACTTTTCAATAATGATTCAATAGTCACCAATACTCACTTCATAAAGGCCTGGATTATTAGCCTGCCCTGAAATGCAATTAAAACAAATGACTGACTTTTAATAATTTCCATGAGTGGATGAAAGCTCAATGCATTGAGCACAAAAATTACATATGAACTGAGTCAACAATACAACAAAGAACACAAACATCAGCAAATGAGCCCCAGCAAACATAAAGGATGTGAATCAATGTAGATGAAGAAACTGAGAAGTAAATGAAAGAGTTCACCTGATTATAAAAAAAATTTTCTTAAAGAGATGAGTCCTGGGGCCAGACAAAGAAACTGGTGTGATGTATAGTGGCAGTGGTGCAGATGTATGCTAAGCCAAGCATGAAGACAACAGTAGTACAGTGTGGCAATCTTGTAATCAATGACAGCTAGTGAAGCTCTTGGAGGAGGAATATAGCATGACAAAATCTTGAATGGCATGACTTTTTAGGGTGAAATAATATATTAATATATTTCTTGCTTAAAAAATACAAAAACTAAGTTCACTTCAAAATAAAAGGAACATTAGATTAAAATAAAAATATGCAAACGCTTTCTGAAAAAGGCAAGTATTTGTTCCTTGTTTAAGTGTGTATGTGTGTGAAAGGAGGATTATCACCACAGACAACACAAACAATGATGGTGGCATCAAGTCTATTTGACAAGTTACTAAGACTTAAAAAGTATAGACATTCAACAATTCTACTGATCATCAAAAATCATGGACTCGCAATAAGAAAGGAAAAATTTGTTGACTGGTTAATTTAACAATAAGCTTGATTTTGCACTAGGAAGAAAGGAATGATAAAAGGAGCAACTGCAGAAAATCTTATGAACAGCCCTGTGAACAGTACGTACTGCATCCAGAAAGAAGTGCTGGGGCCTTGACTTGTGGCAAGAATCATGAACCATATATGATCCTCACTGATGAGATAATGGTAAACGTCATCCCCTAACCTTTTCCATGAATTATGAAGGCGAAAAGGGGCTCAAAGATATGTACTTCCACCCTCCTTTGAGGTGTCTGATTAACATGTCTGATACTCTTCGGCACTTTGCACTCTTCAGGTGCACACACACACACATGATTATATACAAACACACTAGGTAAAAGGTCGGAAGGGGCAAATGGGGTTGACAAACTCTTAAGCGAGTACAGGAAACGGGTTATACTAAGGTCAGATGATGGAGCTGTCACACGGCGTGTATTCTGGCCGATTCTGACACTGTACGTCCGTAGGTAATAGTTATGACCAATGGAGCGATGTGAATACAAATAAATAATAAGAGAATTGCTGACATCTCAACTTAAAATAAATGAGTTAAGTCAAGAAGCCACATAGCACCAACCTGAACTTGTCTGTACTGTAGAAAACATTGTGTAGAACTGTTAGAAAATGTTTCGCAAGAAACGACGTCTTCCTATATGAGTCAACAGACTAAAGCAGCTAATGTTTTCATTCCCATTCAACCTAAACCTAACCAGTTTGATCACATTCAAGATTCCGAAAAAATTATTTTCAATCCTGTTTTCTATCTCTACAAAAATACACTAAAATGTATACTTTTTAAAATACTTTTATCTACTATGTAAGATTATAAAGTTTTTGGTTGTTCCAGATATAAAAGTTTTGAGCAAGAGCTCTGTCTATGTGTATGTGTGTGCATTATTTTTAGAGATTTAGACATTTTAAGGATCTGAGGGTGTACGTGGAAAGGGAAAGCTGCTAGTGTATAAATGTTCTCTTTCATTTAACTGCATGCTGTCGCATCTCTTTAATCCAGTATGAGCGAAACTTTCTATGCAAAACTCGCACTCATAGTGCTTAGCTCAATTGCTGTGCGTTGGAGCATAGCAAAGCATGATTATTCGGGTGAGACGTTTTGTACTCAGAGCCTAAGCACGCACTGACAAGACTTTTTTTAAACAGATGGTCGAAGTATAAGAAAGCCTAAAATGCAGTTTAATCCTCATTTCACAGAATACGAGTATATTATTTAATTGTTCATTTTCCTGGTGCTACAATATTGTTTCGCAGTGCGAAGCCCCAGGATGTACCAAGGCCACAAGTTCAGTTCAATAATTATCCTAATATATTTCAACAATTTTAAGTGAATGCATTCATTCATACATTAGAGAGAGTGAGTGTATGTCTGTGTGTAGCATACATTTGTGCATACTGAGCACAATGGAAAGGGATTTTTGTTCAAATGTAAATTCAGCAAGTAATAAAAATGAAGTCTCTTTAATTAAATCCGAATTTTTTAAATGCATTTATTGGCAGGGTATAACAAACCACCAATGTTTGGTGATTTTGAAGCACAGCGGCACTGGATGGAGATTACAGTAAATTTGCCTCCTCACCAGTGGTAAAAGCTGACTTTTGAATCACTTTAAAATGGTGCATCAGCAAATTTACGTTTTATTGAAATTAATGTGGCACCCATTTTATTCATTGATAAACAAAGCACAGGTGATATTGAGCATGCTTAAAACTGCTCTCTCATATGCAAGAAAGTTTCATGCTCTCTAATAAGAGCAAGTTTTATTTTAACAGTTTATGTACACATATATGCATTATTTGTATTAGTTTGCGTGGATTTTTATTTTTATTGATTTTTTAATAATATTTTTCAAACAGTAAATCTTCCATCTCTGTTTCATTTCATCTATATTTTCCATTTCTGGATCTTTCTTTCCTGATATAAGGTACACAAACACCACTGAAAATGATCTTCTTTACTGGGGCCTTGATTATCCACCCTTGACAGCTTATCACAGTTTTCTTTGTGGTCTTCTGTAAGTAAACACTTTGTGAATCACTATCAATATTGCTTGTATACGGAAAATGTCAGAGTGAAATTGAAAACTATATTTTAACTTCTTGATGTCAATCCCTCTTTATTTGTTGGGATTTTTTTTTTTTTGTTTGTTTTTATTTTGTAGAGAGAACAGAAAGACTGGGGAGAGTGGTGGGTATCTATCATCACCACCATAATTTTTGAGAATTTGCACTTATCTTTCCCTAACCCTTAGAGCATGATGAGCCACAATCATGACTTTGCCGGGGAAGCACAGGGAAGGCAATTTTCATTACTTTTACTGCGAAGTTCTAGTTTTTTTTTTGTCCCAAAAATGTATAGGTTTCTTGGTCTAATATTTACCTAAGAACAGCAATAATAAAAAAAAAAGTAAATTCACCCACTGTTGTCTTCACAGACTTTAGTGACTAGCCAGTCATTGTAATACTTATACTTTTATGTTGTGCTATGAGGATTAATAGATGTGGTGGAACAAATCTGACTTAAAAAGAGCCAACAGTGTCAGGCCCATTTGACCAGTTATTATGAAGGCTTTGTAGTCTGATGGAATTAATTGGCTGGCACTAAATTGAAATGGGGTTTAGGACTATTGACAATGTAGCAGATGAATTGAGGTCACATAATCCCCATGTCTGCCCCCTTCTTTATCAACTGCTGGCTCCATTAAGTCAAAATTTGTTCCAATTTGGTAAATGAAAGACACACATAAAACATTGAAGATTTTGTGTAGACATTAGTTTTGGCCTTTTCCATTGACTTAATTTACAACTGTTTTGAATTCTGTATGTATATGGTGTGGGTGCATGTGTTCACATGTGTGTGTTTGTGTGTGTGTGTGTGTGTGACATTAATTTTATTTTGTAAAGAGCAAAATGGATTAATCCAGATTGGGTGGCCCTGAATACCTCAAGAGGACTTCAAACTTATCATCACAAACTTTTCATGAGATACACAGGTGTGATGTCTGAATGTATTCATAAATTTTCTCATTTTCTTACCTACTGACAGATTGTACATTTTAATAGTTGTATAATTTTAAGGTAATGTAGATTTACTATATGCAGCTAAGCATTCTCATTTTTTTTTTTGCATATATCAAATATGCCAAGATTCTGCTCAAAGAAGTATATTGTTCTATCATTGTGTTAGTGAAGGTCAGAAAGATGTTATTCAACAACCATAAGCTGTACAAATTTTATTTATAAACATGGTTATGTATCTATCTATATCACAGTGCTATTCGCCGACTTGTTGACCTATATCCCTGCCTGCATCCTTGTGTTTATATCCCAGTATTCCTATTCTGAAAATGATAAGGTGAGTGAGGCATTTTAAGATAAGGAGAATTTATTTATGAATTTATCCCTGATGTGTCAATATCAATCTGGTTTATGGCTTTGAAACATAAGAATGTAGATATACAGTTAATGGCCTTATTAAACTGCTTTATTAAAAATGATTTTTTTTTTAATTTTCACTGATTTCATACAGTGTACCTACAACAAACCTCAAATTTACAGGAAGTTGAAATGAGGGAGAGCATTTTGTGATTTGGGAATAAATTGTTGTTTTATCTTCCTTTGAACATTTGATGTTTCAGCTAAAAGGCATTGTTGTCCTCCTGTTATTGCCTGGCCTGGCACTTATTGATTATGGCCACTTTCAGTATCCTTTACCATCATTTTTGTCTTTCTTGTCATTACCACAGGACATGGCAAATCTTGTGTGTGCACACACACACACACGTAGATATTCCTTTACATGCACTTTTATTCAACACTTAAAGATAAACTCATTCCACCAGTTTGCTCTTATTGTCATGCTGTCTTGCATAATATAGGATCTATAGGTTACTAGTTGAAGACATATGTATTCAGAGGTGAAAGAAATTACATTATATTCCTTCACAACCTAATAGATATAATGGAGTTAGCCTTGGCTTGACTCTGATGGCAACATGGGCACTTGGTATTAAGTGGGACCTACTGGGTGCTGTGCTTTTCTGTCTGGCACTGAACTACAAGCAGATGGAGCTGTACCATGCCTTACCTTTTTTCTGTTATCTTCTTGGGTCCTGTTTTCAGCTGGGAACTGCGAGAGGGTAAAAGATTGCATCTTATTTATGAGTGCATTTAGAAGTAAATGTTTGAAAACAATTTGTACCAAAAAGAAGTCTTGATGTGCAAATAATATAAACTACAAATATTTAAATAAGCATGGAAATCTTATAAGTTTTTAAAAGTTGGAGTCATACCATACATGATCTTTTTCTTTTGTCAGTTGATGTAACAGTGGGGTAAAAGAAGTTTGCCATTTACACACAAGGTATAAGCAGGGAGTCCCCAATTTACTATATATTTAACAGTTCACAATTTTTTTAAAGTTGCATTTTATCTGTATTTCAGAAGTATTAAATTGATGATGCTAGCCATGGTGGTCCTAATCTCTTTTGGATTTTGTTGGCTACCTTTCCTGAGCAGTATAGAAGCAGTACACAGTGTTCTTGTTAGACTTTTTCCCTTTAATAGGGGACTTTATGAGGTATGTAACGCCAGATGTTTTCACTTGCATTTTATAAGCTAATCTCACTAAAAGAAAAACCTTATTCTTCAGCTTTTAGTGTTAAATTTTTTTTTATTTCAAGATACACCTTGGTTTTTTAATGGTGGCTCTATAATTCTTTAATATAAGCATGGCTTATACTTATTTTGCAACATCTCACTTGATTTTTTCAAATTTGAAATGTTCTTTTTAAACAAGCATCTCTTATCAAGTTCTACAGTTTATGTGAACAGTTTATTTTTTATAATTTATTTGAATCCTTAAATGTTAACCATGCTGGAGCAGTTAGATGTTTTTTGACATGTGCCTCCTGAAATGAGCACATTATTCTTGAGCATTGTGGGTACTAGTTATATAATGTTACAGTTTTGATTCCTCAAAAATTAGACTACCTTTTCATGTAACAGGTAAATTTGTCAAAATGTTTATCTAGAATAAATTTTATTTAGAAACTGAAATAAACATGTTACTGGCATATGGTATAAAACTGTGTGGCATGCTTGCATTTTTTTCCTTATTTACAGGACAAAGTTGCCAATTTCTGGTGTACTTTATCTGTGCTGATCAAACTGAAAGCGATCTTAACAGTGGAAAATCTCGTCTTCCTCTGGTAATCTTGAAAACACTTGTGTTTTCATTTGAGTCTGATTTGGGAGGGGAAGGGGGAAATGGCTACTTTTTATGTTTGTTAGACTAGAAGGATGGACAATGATGATTTGCTAATAGGCAATTGTAACTGGATTTGTATGTTAATGTCATGTGAGGAGGTCAAGTCATATGCACATATAAAACCTGCATGAAGGACTTTTTTAAATAATGTATTTTGATTTATAGTGGTGACTTTGTTTTATTTCTGATCACAGTCTTCAGTGAATGTTTTTGTCAGAAAATACATCAACATACATTTTACAGAAATTCTAGGATTCTTTTTTTCAAAACTGTCAACATTATTGTTGCATGCTATTTCTTTTCCTCCATTTGTTTCAGTCTTGGCAGTACTGTTCTGCTACTGCTACCATCCTCTGTCCATCTACTAGTAAAACCCAGCATTAAAAGATTTAAGCTAGCATTGGTGAGAACATATTCATTATTTATACATTCCTGTATCTGAATTTATGAACTATTATCAGTTTTCACAAATATACTCTTGTGATCATATTTCTTTCAGCATCAAGTGAGAGACAAGATATTAAAATAGCTTTAGGACTGTTGTATATAAACTTTCTAAGCAGGTTTTAATATTGGTTTTCGATGGCTGAAGTCTGTGCTGATAAATTGACCTGAGTTGAACATTATGAAAAGGAAATGTTTAAGGATAACAAACCAGATCGTTTAACTTCAGTGCAAGACTAGGCTGCTGATCCTTATCTCTTCACTTTGCAGATCAATTCATCATTAGTCTTCTTCCTGTTTTCATTCCACGTACATGAGAAGTCTATTTTGTTAGCATTGGTGTAAGTTGCTTTTTTTGGTCTTCTGGGGGAAAAAATGATATTATATGAATTTATTAGATAAAAGCACTTGATTCCTTCAGCTTTGTGGATATATGTGTGCGTATGTGAGAGAGAGTGTGTATGCTTGTATAAATTTATATGTGAGACTGAGAGCAATACTTGTATGCAGGAGTGTTTGTGTCTGTGTGTGTTTTTATGCTTGCATGTGTCTGAGCACACATACGGTATATTATGCATGTTTATGTGCATGTGTGTGCATGTGAGAAAGACAAAAAAACCTGCTGCGTGCTACAGCTATGCTGGTACATGTAGATGTTGAAGTGGTCTAAAATTTGTCTTTGATATTGTGAGATCACAGAATACAAATTAAATCAATGAACAATTTTCTTTTAATGAGCAAGAAATCTGGACTCCAGGAGTATTCAAGGACTTAAATTCAAGTCTGCGCACTCTTTTCATGGGAAGACAAATTTTAGATCCTGTAATTATGCCTTTCTTGAGTGTTTTGCCACCTTCTTTGGACTAAGTTCTCAATATTTTTGCTCTGGATATTTTTTCTTTTCAGTCCATCCTGTCTGCAAGTTGTAGATCAACCATTAGCCATCTCGTGGTTTATTTCCATTAGTTCATTGAGGTACCTTCAAATTATTAATTTACCTACTTCTATTGAGTTCTCTTAAATTTTTTTCTACATGATTCTAGATTTCTGCATGGTACACTGAATAAAAACAAAAAGAAGAGACAACGAAAAGGAAAACAACATAGAAAAAAAATAGAAAGCTGTAAGCTCTGTAATAGCTGTTTAAAGTAGCAAAATAGTGTTGAATTGCATGAGACACCACAGTCAATTTTAAAGTTCGCTTTTATTATAACTAAGATTTTTTTAACGTGCAGTAAGTGGGCTGAAGCATTAATTTAAAAAGTAATTTTAAACTTGAAATTTTTCAGCATGCTTCCTCTGCTAGTGAAAGATGGCTTATTGATTCCGGCTATTGCTACAACAGTTTTGTCGATGGAGCTGATCAGATTGTTTTTCACACCTTTACACGGCAAACCATTTGTACTCAAACTGCTGGTGAGCATTAAATAAATCCTTGGTGCTTGACATTACCTTTGAATGTCCACATCCCAGCAACACAAAGCTCAGTGATCTTTTCTTTAAATTGGAAGAGCTGTGTAGCCAATGTCCCACATTTTGCTTGTAGTCCTTTTGTAGTTATCCTCATCTTTGTGTATCATAATTAATATTGCCTATTTTTGATTAAGTCAAAACACCTGGATAAGATCAGCTTTTCATTATTTCATCAACGACAAGAAACAGTTACAGTTGCTGTCCTCTTGTTTGAAAAATGTGGAAGATAATGCAAAAGTTATAAGATAAAAATTGCTATTCAAAGGCATAACATTAACCTAGGCATAGACAGTGGGACATAGATATAGTCATTTGTAAAAAAATAGGCTTGCCATTTTACAGTCATAATTAGTTGATTAACTTTGTCAATTTGTTCTCTCAGATAGTACAATTCTGAGAGCTTAAACATAAGATAATTCCTTTTTTTTTAGTTTGTTTTTGCTTTCTCTAAAGCTTTAATAAAACAAAATAGTGAATGAGAAAAAAAACTTTAGATTTAATTTCAAATACTTCTGTGCGTGTGGATGCTTGTGTGTGTACATGCTCATATGTGTGTGTATATATGTGTGTGCATGTGTTTTGTTACAGTATACTGCATCTTTAATTGGAAGCTGTCTGCTGGCAGTGGTGAGCCAAACGCTGACACCTCCTCCACATCTGCCTGACCTGTATACAGTGATGATCGCTGCTTACTGCTTCGCGCATTTTGCTGTTTTTCTTGTGTACTTTCACTATTTGCAGCTTACTTCTTAAACTTGGATTAAAAGAATAGCACTATGTAACCTTGAGATTTTTTATTGTTTTTTGTCTTGATAGTCTCAAAAAGTGGTGTAGAACTAAGGTAAGGTGGCATGGTCCCAGATGTCAAAACAATTAAAATTCCCTTTGTTTCTTTGTTCTGAACTTTTAATGTTACCAAAGATGTATCCTGTCGAGGGGTCATATCCAAACATGCGAAAGTCCCACCTAAAGTACTTCTGAAGGTCCAGTTTGTCTTGAAAAGGAACAAACAAAGGCATTCACTAGAGCTTCCAATTCAATGGTCTTGTGCACCTCCAAGCTCTCTGGTTTGCAGCACTGCTTGGTATCTGGCTTGAACAAACTCCTTTTCTGAAATATTTTTGCATTGTTTGCTGCTAAATGGTAGCATTGAAATTCATTTCTGATTTAACTCTTCCACATCAGTTTTGTGGATATTGGACTTTTTGATTTGCAGACAGTGAAGGGTTTTTTTTTTCTTTTTCAAACCGTTATTTTTCTGATAGTGTTACTACAGACACTGGATCTCTGCAGGGCTGCTGTCTATTACCCTTGTTGTAGATCATATATGCAGACAGCTGCAGAGGTACTGAGGAGAATACTTGTTAAATTCTAAGATGTTGCAGGGGCATAAGAAAGATCATGGGAAGGCATTAGAAAATTTTGTACATTTTTTCTTTCAGTTGGAGCCACAGACATCTTAGAACAGAAAAAACAAACATTAATAAGAAGTTCCGGAGCAGTATGCACCAGTCAAATGTAGCCTACGAATATTTTTTCTGATAAATTCAGTGCGGATTGGACAAGTGGTAGGATTTAACTGGGGTCAGACTCAACAACAAAAACAAAGCCAGCTTTGCCCACCACACTGCATAGTTTATGATCGTATGCTAGTGTTGTAGAATGAACTCGTCGTCATAATAATAATAAATGTAAAATGTGTAGAGCGCATACTTGCACTCCTAAGAAGCATGCTCTTCGCGCTTAAGAACAAGAATGAACCATGGACAACATACGAGGGACATGACAGCAAATAACATATGAGCTATAAAAGAATAACCGTATTAAACAAAAAATAAAATAAAATACAGAAAATACAACGAAGAACCAAATAACAAGAGCTGTGAGTAACATGAGTTACAAATTCATTCACCGTCATTGAAATCATCTCTCTCCTCCCTCTCTCACGTGATGGAGGAAACTGGGATACCCAGTAAAGCACATGCCACATTCAGAGAGATGCATGAGAGTCGGAGCCGAGATATGAACCTTCAGCATCCTAATCTCCCTGTCGTGGTGAGGAGCTTTAACCACTGCGCTTTCAATCTTGAGATTGTTTTGTGTAAATACCTGAGGGAGAAAGTAGCAGACCTGCAACTCACAGCAACGGATAAAAAAAAAAAGTCTGCAGCTACACACTTTTTCACTCATACGCGCAGGTTCTCTTTAAAACACTTTCTTCAGCTGCAATGTAAGCCCGATCTATATTCTAAGCAAAGCAGGTAAACATTCGTGAGTCATATTGAACCATGATTCGACGTTCCCAAAGTTAATTGGTGTCTCCTCGTCCATGTCATGTCCGTCCCGACAACCAGGTGGGCACATCTTGACTGTATAACACCACCATAGCACCGTCGCTACCGCATCATGCTGCGCCAGTGAATCAGATCATGGAAGTTTGTGGTCAGATTAATCCCGCACAAAGAAATAATTCAACTTCTTCAATCCCACACCGAGAAATAACTAAACTTTCTATCATTATTCAACGAATCTGCTGTGCTGTTTCCAAATATGTCTTCTGGGGATGGGTTGTATCCAAACAACTCAAAGTCACGCCAATACAGCTGGCGAAGCTGGTCTTTGTCGTCTGCTGACACAGACTGAAAGGCTTCCACCAGAGCCTCCCGCTTGTTGCCCTTCGCCCCACCCTGCTCTCTCGACTTGAGCACGGCCTTCCTCCCCTCCCGAATCAAGTCTGCGGCGGTGATGCTCCGCAGCTGCTCAGCAGTGAACGGGAAGTCAAATGTCTTATGAACGAGCCCCCGGATCTGCAGCTTTTTCCAGTACCTCCGTAACGCTTCCTCCAACTCCATGCAGTGCCCGTATCTTTTCCGGTCCCCGAAGTACCAGCGGGCCTGGTCCTCCATCGTAAACATCCCGTAGTCTTGATTATAGTCTACAGGGGATCGAATGGCTTTGAGCAGAAACTTGGTGTCTTCCTCCATTGTCTCCAGATGACCAATGTAGTTGTAAGGAAACCTGCAGATGTGGCAGTGGGAATGTTGTGGCAGGAAGTGACCATCTCTGTGATCACCCGACCTCTCGGCGTCGATGACATACTTGATGTATTCAGCGAAAGTGACATCATGGCCACACGCCTTACTCCTAACGGTGGCGTTTGGCCGGAATTTGCGAATGATATGTTTTCCAAAGTTTCTCCAAAATTCGATGTTTGGCGAGAATAGCTTGTCCACATACGCTGACACGTGCCGCCCGTAAGGTTCCCGGACAAATATAAACCTGATGTCAGCATCTAAATTGGAAAAAAGGCTCACCAGGTCCAACGGATATACCATGAAATAGCCTACTGTGTTGACCTGCACGCCCTTGCGCTGAATCTCGTCGAAGATGCCCCTCCATGTGATGCTAGCTGTCTTTTCAATGGGACAATACAGCGCAGTTCCGTTGATGGTTAAATAATCTCCCCTGTCAAACGTTGGTTGTCCTTTCTTTTGTAGGACGTGATTCGCACAGCCATCATCCATGATGAGCTTCCTTTCCAAAAACCTTTCTTGTATCATCTTTGTGTCAAAACTCTGAAATGAAACATTTTAACTCGCCATATTAATTCTACTTCTATCACGTTACTATAAAAACTGGTCAACAACAAAAACAACAGCACCAACAACAAAAGTCCTTCAAAATGAATCATTTTATATATAGATGTCTGCAAAACTGTAAAAACTATACATGACCAGTTCACCCTTCCCCTACACTCCAAATATAGCTTGGTTATCGTAAAATAGCCAATAATTCCAGGAGATAATAAGATGATTAAGACTAATAAAGATTTTTAAGACAGAAAGCTGCTGAGGTCTACCGTGAGGATTAGGGTTACCATGAGGGTGTCCTTTGCTTTACACTTCACAGTGATCCGAAGAGATAAACAATTCTCGCGTCATCAAGAGAACTCACGTGAAATGCTTCAGCACGTGTTTAGAATATGTGCCTGCACAACTGCCGCAACACGTCCTAACTTGTTTTCTACAAAATTCAATACCTCCTGCTAAAAGACAAAAATATTGCCAAACAACATTTGATTCTTGGATAATTATCCAGGCAAATGAAAGTCTTTGATCGATCTTTGGAAGACACGCAGGTGGCTGTGTTATTCTTGTGCACTTCTCTCTGCATGATTCTCTACTTCCAATACATTAACAAATATACATACCTTCGTCTCGGGCTTTTCATCTTTTGGAGACTTGGCAGAACAACTTATGACGATGCAGCCGCGAAAAACTGAGACATTAACAAGAATTGTCGGTGAGCTGAGTGACAGCAAATTTATATTTAAAAAAACAAAAAAAAAAACTCATAGACCACTAATCGTTTTGTTTCAGAAACAGATGAAAACGTGTGTATAGAGAAGGAT
The DNA here is from genome assembly GCF_003073045.1 of Pomacea canaliculata. Taxonomy (NCBI): domain Eukaryota; kingdom Metazoa; phylum Mollusca; class Gastropoda; order Architaenioglossa; family Ampullariidae; genus Pomacea; species Pomacea canaliculata. The sequence goes on from NC_037599.1 coordinate 13,451,240, forward strand.
GGAAAGAAGAAGAATAAGTAACTGCAGATGATTCAGGGGAGGCATGAGTGGGTGGAGAGACTAAAGGATGACTAAGGGCGCAAAGTGGAGTGTGTGTGTGTGTGGGGGGGGATCTGTTCACCTGCAACACACGGCACTTGGAAGCGGTCAGTTATACGCAACAGGGGTGGAATGATGTGTGTACTTACAACTCACACAGCAGGGTGAAGTGGGAAGATGTGTGTACTAACAACTCGCACGTGACAACAGGGTGGATTAGGAAGATGTGTACAAACAGCTCACACATTGGGGTGAAGTGGGAAGATGTGTGTACTAACAACTCACACATTAGGGTGAAGTGGGAAGATGTGTGTACTAACAACTCACACAACAGGGTGGAGTGTGAAGATGTGTGTGCTAGCAACTTACACGTGACACCAAGGCCAGCCTTGATTTGAATCAGTGTCAAGATCAGGGCCAGAAAGCCAGCAACGAAGCAAAGGAAACTTTTACGGCTGTGTAAAACAACCTTCAGTGGCAGCTTGCACATCTCCTGAGGAAAAAAAATTAATTTGTCACAAAGAGCGATTGTTGTAAAGTATTTCTGTGTTTCTTCATTCCGTCATTCATAATACTGCATGATTTCATCAATGCAATTCATCCTCTACGGCTTTCTCTTCTTGTCTTCTTATTTTATTTATTGTCCAGTCATTGCGTTAAATTTGAAATCAGTTATACCATACCTTATTCCCCTTTTATCCTTTTAGTAAATATATGTTTCGTTGATATTGTCAGTCCTAAAACCTCGTTGTCACCCTCGAGATGTCAAGCAGACATCAAACATTTAGTATTGGTTTCCTTCTCCATCTCTGTCGTAGCCATTTTGTTTGTTGTAGACATGGGAGCATCCGCCTTACGAATTCTGTTATTCTTCTTCTTTGCTGTGCGTCCGCCAACGCACGCTCCATCAATCGCAAAGACAGTTGCGGTATTTAGATTATATAGCGACTGCCGCAATACAGCATCGCTTGATGATGGAATGCCCTTTCACTTTTTCACAAACCCGATAGTGTACACCTTCTCTTGCTGGGAATCAGTTGTACACATCCTCTCTAACACAATTTAAGTGCAGGTGGGCGAAAACGCCGTACGTGTCTTGTCTCGCCTCTTAAATTCTCGTCTTTCATTTGCACCCTCGCGCAATCGCGACACCGACCACGTTCAGACCTTCTGGGAAAAATACTACAGTCATGATCGAGTAACAGTCAAAGGAAACGACATAATAATATATTACCTACCTGTGCGCGTTCTTTCAGTATGTCCCTGATGCTGGCTGCGTCTGTCACGAACAGAAAAATCAATCTCGCTGCTTGTCACCAGTTTCTTTCAAAAACGTGTGGATGGTACACTTACCTTTCTTTCAGCAGTCTTTAGAGAGTGGATATTTTCATCCGTTTTGAGTTTAGACTTGCATGAAACAGATTCCGCTGAATGTGAATGAGTGTGGCCTTTACCCAGGGTTCAAAGACGACATCAGACGGCAGCAGCCGCCGGTCTATGGGCCACACCCGCGGTGTTCGCCGCACTCACTAGTGCAGCACTGTGTATACATCCCCGCGCTTTGATTTTTGTCGTTAGGATAAAGCGGATTGTGATATAATGGTAGTGTAAGTAAACATGACATGGATCAAGATATAATGCTCGTGCTTTAATTTATTGTGATTTAAATTGTTATAGAAATAACGTTCAAACATTGCATTTTTGTCTGCCAGGCTACATATATGTATGTATGGATCTGTTGCTTTTACCAGGGGCCGTATAAAGCCAAGGTATAAGTCGTGGGGCAAAGTGAAGAATTCAAAGATAAATCGATCTCTTAATTGTTCCCAAAGTTACAAATTAAGAAGTGTCCAGACCCCTAAAATATGTTTTATCATTGCAGCCGGCGGCAAAGGTGTATGTAGTCAAGAAATATTTTGTGTATGTAAAGCACTTTGAGCCTGCCTTTGATGGTGTTGTAAAATGCTATATATAAATTCTCTATATTATTATTATAGTGTCCATGGTATTTCGACACTGCATGCTCTATAACTTTGAAACAAGATATACTTTTCCCTGAGGTTCCCAGTTAATTGCTCTTGGTAAGTGACTTTCTCTTCATAACTATATACGGTCCCTGCATGGACGTGTACATGTATTTCGTAGTCCCTGTAGATCGAGTGAGTTCTATAAATCGCGATTTTCTTCAATACCTATTAAGATATAATTAAATTGGTTTGAGGGACCCCACCGGGGTGCTCCAATTAAGTTCCAAGAGTGCCAATCACACTTTTATATTTTGCTTTAAAGAAAAGCCCGAGACCTAAGAAAAAAAAAACAGCTTTCCCTTTTACTACATTTCGCGTAAAAGTTTTTTTTTTACTATTTTATTTTTAGTTTATTATGTTAATTTTGGAAAAGCTAAACAGGCTTTCACATCGTTTCTGAGTGAGAGCCTGGCATTTGTATATTAATGAAGTGAACTAGAGAATAAGAATTAAAGCAAAAGAGAGAAAAAAAAAAAAAAAAAAGGAAGTAAGAAAATCGCAAGTTGCAGAAGTACACACATTTGCTCACGTACACATAAGCACATATAGTGAGCAACGATGGATAACTCCCATGCAGCCTTACAGTAACCTCCCTTGAAGTAGTTTCTAGTTCTCGAAGGATACTCAAACGTACGCTGAAAATGCACAACGATATTCTAGGTAGTTTGAAACCATGATCTTCTCTCCATTTCTTGATTTCACCCTCGTTCTCTCATATGAATTGTTTTTGCTTTATTTACTGTTTTTATTTGCTGGCATAAAGATTGTTCACCTCTTTTTGCCAGTGACTTCATGCATGATCCTGTTATGTTTTTGTTTCTGTTCCAGGTCATATCACTAAGTTTGGAAAAAGTGGGGAGATTATTCGTTCAGCTTGCAGAAAATGCGGATACGGTATGCGTTGCGTCTATCTTACCGATAACAACGTAAACTGAATTAAAAAATTACGACACAAATTTGTTAGAAGTTTTTATCAATTTTCTCAATTCAACTGTATGTGATCTTTTTTTAACTTGTTAGTTACGCTCACTTATATGTGGCTGTTTCTTGACTGAATGGCACCATGTATAGTCAGCATGCACTAGTCATGAAAAATTTTAACTGTTTTAGTGGATTTGTTTACATTTTATAGTAGTAAATGGTAAAACAGACTATCATCTACTAATCATTCATCATACGTGTATACCTTTTCGTACGAAGCTTGCTGTGACAACTCACCATCAAAACTTTAGTAATTGTAAAAAAGGAATCAGTCTTAAGTTTACACTGCTGATGCACAGATCTAAAATGTAAGTTATGGCAAAATAGTGCTGACATGGCAAGAGAAATAAAATGATATAGAAAAGAAGAAAAGTGACGCAAACACAAAATTAAATCAAGAAATATATGAAATTGCATTATAGATCCACAGATCAATATTGCACACAAAACTTCACTCAAATTAACTGGAAACGACAAAAAGTGACAGAGAGCTAATTCCCTTTAGCCAGTTAGGCATATTGCAAAATATTCACTTATAAGTAAATCTTTATAGTTTAAATCTTTGTTGTTCAAGGGTAAACTGTATGAAACAAAAGTTGAACATCTAGTTAAAATTATAAAGAAATTAGTACACTTGACACCTTAAAGTTTAAAAAGTTGAGTGTGATAAAAGAAACCACACTGGTGTATAAACAAAAGCTAGTTTCTTTATAACTTGTCATCCTCACTGAAAATTTTACATGACATGACATGACTAAAAATTCTTTATAAAAATTTTGAAGTGTTATAATATTGCTATACATTGTTTTGCAAATGTTTGCTGTTATTTTAACTAGTATCTTACATGATAAAGCAGTAATTGTCATCATGGACTGCATGTTTCCAGCGGGCCATCTAACCTACCAGTGTCGAAACTTCATCAGAGCAGATCCAAACAAAGACGTAGTTCTTGATGTTAGCAGTACCAGCTCAGACTCTGATGAGGATTTTATTTCCCCTTTGTCAAAACTTAATCAAGGTAAAAATGGATCTTATGATATATACAAACATAACTATAAATTGACTTATTAAGCAATCCTATATCAGTTGTTTGCCTTTGTGTCTGCCTCCATCTGTGTGAGCGTGCATGCCTGTGTCCATTCATGCATATACATGTTGACATGTGCATGTGTCAGTGCAGTTTATTTTTAAATAGGTCTCTTACAGTATTACATTTACCTTTATACTTTTTCTCTCCACACAGAGGAGGAAGCTAAAAAAATACGCAAATCCAGTCAGGAAAGAAAGGAAAAGAAAAAGTCCAAAAGCAAGCACAAGAGGTAAACACTGTGTGTGTGTTTAGTGATCGAGTATGCAGCTCTGTGTATTCATATGCACATTCATATTGTACACAGTGTGCATGCCATGTCCTGCATGTTAAGAGAACACCACGTACATCCTTGTAGAAGGTGCTTTAGAAACATCATTTGTCATACATCCATATTTTCATCTATGACTGTGTAGCAAAGCATGCAATGTATTCTGTTCACCTTACAAGTTTTTGTACACTAATACATTAAAATGTATCAGAATATTTCAAAAGTTACATAGTTGCTTAAAAGTATGCTCTTATTTCAGGAGTCGGTCACGTTCAAGATCTCCAGACAGAAAAAAGGAGTCAAAGCAGAAACACAAGCATAAGAAAAGAAAGAGAAAGCATCATGATTCAGAATCTGGAGATAAGTCAAACAATGTTAGTGACTCAGAAATCTCGGACACATCATCCTCTGACTCGCACAGAAAAAGACATAAGCACAAAAAGATCACAAAGAAAAAGAGAGACAAGTCAAGTGATGAAACCAGTAGTGAGTAAGATAACAATTGGTGTGTGTTTGTGGAACAGTAGGGATCAATATCCTTATTGTAAATGAGTGTCCTTTCCCTAATGTCATGGCTGCTATCAGACTTTATCTTTGAGTACAATGTAGTATATTTTGCTGGAAAAAAGAGCAAGGACTCCTTAAAGGCATCATTGTAATGAGGAACTTCTTCTAGCATGTTCCCAATACCAGGATTTCGCTGTCAGACTAAAGACACAAAAATAAAATACAGGATGGTGATACATAGAATCCAGAGGGGTCTTACATTAAGTTTAAAACCTGGTTTTAAAAAAGTGCTGCGGAAGCTACGGTGATCTGGCATGTGCTCGTATTATCATATTTGCGTTAAAGTTTCTAGGAAATTATTCCAAAAGGAAAATGTGTTTTCTGTGTACATTCCCTTTTCTGGGGAGATTTTTACCTAAGTACAGTAACCTGAAATATGGTCCAGGGTGTTGAAGGGTGTTGCATTTGCAAGCTTATTTTTGCCACCTGAGGTGTATATTCAGTGATTTAACCTTTGGTAGTTTCTGTTTGGGTGAAGAAATACTTAAGAAACAATTACTTCCTTTGTTTGATCACTTTGAATATGACTAGCATATGAATGGATGAGTCGTATGAGCACTATTATCTAGTTATCTAGAAATAATAGCTGATGTATTTTTTGAACAGACCATTTACAACATTTCAGCTAAGCATTAGTTTGTTTGCAAGTCTTAATACAGTTTTCTGTTCTTGTGACCAGCAGTAAAGTTTTTTTTAAAAAAGCACTTTGTATTTAAAATGTGACTGATTCTCCAAATGTGTCACTTCTTTCCAGTAAAGGTTTTAGATACTTTACAAAAAGTAATACAAATAAGTTAGACTGGTTGGGAGCCTGTGAGTGCATTCAACTTCTAATGTATTTTGCACCAAACTGCTGTGAGCACCTCATATTATTCATGTAATCCACTGTGAGCCAGAATGCAGGCTGCTACTAGAACTTTTTCTAAACTAAGCTCATATGCACACACACACACAATCAATCAAAGAAACAGCAATTAGAGTAATAGTAGCATAAAAGTTGTTAAATTCTGTCATCATCATTTTAACAACCTTAAGTGTTTTGAACCTTTTCTCTACTTTAATCAGAAAAGAAATGTGGAAAAAGAAAATAAGCTTCTCAAAAGATTTTTTCTTCTTGAAAATAATTTGTTTTAAGACCTAGAGATTAAAAAAAAAAGTGATATAAATACACTAAATTTATTCAAGAAACTGAAAAGCTAATAAAATAAGCATGCATATGCTACCAAAAACACATATCAAGTTCTTTTAAAGTTATAAGCAAGTCTTAAATATTTATCATGTTCATCCTTTACTACCACATTCACAGAAGGGTTGTTTAAACTTAAAGCAGGTGCAAGTCTAAAACTAGGACATTTTTATGAAATATATGAAAACAAATATAAATCCTATATACTCCTAAACCTGTCCAACAGCAAGGCAGAAATGAAACATCCAGTTAAATGAAAATGAGCATAATAACTTGGTCCATTTTCTCTCCCCAGTAATCAGCCTCATGGATAATAACAGTAATGTGGTCCCTTTTGCCCTAATTATCAGTCTCAAGACAATAAATTTGTTCATTAGACATCTGGCAGTGACAAGGCTTTGAAGCCCTATCCCAAGGGGAAATCTTTTTCAAACTGGGATGGAGAATTTTAAGCGACATCATTATCTTATAATTACATAATCTCTGCAACTGCGTAAATGCTAATCAAGGCACTGCACTCCCTAGAAGAAATATAATACTTCATGTAATATATGTAGATGTCAATCAGATTTTATGATAAATGTTTCATGAAACACATACATAATTAAACTTATTTATTATTAGTTATACAAGCTTCAAAAAAGATAAATATATCAAACCACTAATCTACTCTGGTTCGAAATTTTACTTTCAAAAAATGTGAGTTTTACAATTCAATAAGGAACATTGTTGATGCATTTCATAAATTACTGAAAACCAGATACTCAGATTTTCAGTTGCATCTTTTTCACACAAGAACAACTTTTTCTGTTACACTTATGCTCAAAAACCCTACCGTAACAGGGAATGAATGTAAAAATCTGCCACAACTTAGACTTAAACTACTCTATCCAATGGATGAATACTCATAACACCTAGTCTGGGTAAAACAAAGCCTGGAATCAACTGGCCTATCAATAGTCATGTTCCTTCCCTGCACTGCATAACAGTCTTACGAAATCTCTCAGCAGAAGTAGGCCTTCGCAACAGTGGTTTGTCTTTTGTTGGAGGTGTTGGAATGAGCTGTCTGCTGTCCACTGAATCTCTCAAGGGGTCTAATATGCTTCCAACAGGCACAATTTTTACACGACCTGGACTTCTGTTGCGATGCTTGGATCCTGATGAGTTCTCAGCATAAAAAAGATCTTGCTCTTTCATCCCTACAAAATTCTTTGTTTTTGCACAAGATTCTTCTGAGTCTGCAGATGCTGTGTCTGAATGTGTAGACAGCCCTGGGGAAACTCTGGGGGCAAAGCCCTTGAGAACAACCTCAGATGCATTACCCTTTTTCTTCTGATCTTTGACATCACTGTCAGGTACTCTTGTGTCACTATGGTGATCTTGAAAGGTTGGATTCTGGGAGGCTGAGAATCTACCCAGATTATGGGATGCCTTAAGAGGAGATGGTTTTGAGATGCTGCTGGCTGGGTGAACTGGTCTAAGTCTGGTAACGTTTGGAGATTTCCTGTTGAGATACATCAAATATATAGTAACTAATTAAAATGTTACCTGGACCTTTTTTTCCCATTGCCTTCAACGCTTTGACCATTCCTTCCTTTTGAGACTATACTGAATGGTTTAGGATTTTAATTTACAGATATTGATAGATATTGGCAAAATATATGGATTCTATAAACTGCAGCAACTGTTTAGAACTGTTTTGCACCTGTAATCAAATAAGCTCAAGATCACAGTTGAGTGTGGTTAAGTGATGTGCCGCCCACTGGGGCTGTTCTTTGCTTAGCATACAGTATGATCCCATGGGACAATTTTCACATTTTGTCCTCTACGAGATAACAATGGTTTTAATGACAAAAGGTATACTTTCATAGTCTTGAAGCTGCTAAACCAAAAGTATAAAATATTTCTGTATTTTGGGAAACTAAACCACCTCCATGAGCAGATAACAGAATCACCAACTCCCAATTAGCTTTAGTCAAATGCTGCAGATGTATTTGATTAGAGGCTGGCCTGTAAGCACATGTTCCATAATAGATGGATCATTTTTTAAATGATATTTATATATAATCTGTTCTTCGTATCACGTTTATTTGATTGTAAAGTGGAATCCAGCATTAACTTCTAGTGTTTCTTGTAGCTTTTTCCTGATTTTATTGTGAACATTGACTCTACCAGTTCATTGGAGTCAAGCTTATTCAGATCAGTAACTGATGTGTGCATTGTAAAATAGATGTAATGCATATGTGTTAAGTGCACTGACACATGTTCAGCAAGTCTGTGCTTCCAATATCTATTTGCTCCCACCCTCTTCTTACTTACAGCTATGAAGTGATGTCAGTGACCTGAGAAAACTACATCAATGCCAGTGATGTCAAAATCTTGAGCAAAATTTGCTCTATGCTGATTTTTATTTGAAACCAAAGATGAAGCATCAATAGAATGATATAAAAATTTACAAAACAGATGCTTTGTAGCAAAATTCACAAACCAAATATCATCTACAAATTTAAGTATTAAAAACAAATTTGGTGAGAACCAAACAAACAATATAGATTTGTGCAGTGAATAAAAAAGGGTGTGTATATATATAGAGAGAGAGACACAAAGCTCTTGGTTCTCAGAAGACGCAGTGATGGCTGGCCTGACAATAAACATCAAGAAGACAGAGGCAATGTGGGTCAACAACAAACAAGAAGCCCCACTCCAACTACATGGGGAAAGTATTACAGAGACTGACCGCTTCACCTACTTTGGCAGCATAGTCAGCAAAGATGGAGGTGCAGATGAAGAGGTAAGAAGCAAAATAAATCCAGGCTTGTATTCCACATCTCTAACACCAAGATCTGCATCTTAAATGCAAATGTAAAGTCAGTCCTTCTATATGGATCTGAGACATGGTGTGTGACAAACACCATCACCAACAAGATTCAGACGTTTGTCTACGCCACATCCTCAACATCAAGATCTCCAATACAGAAATGTGGGAGAGGACCATTCAAAAACCTGCCAGCCAAGACCGCAGAAAGCGGAAGTGAGGCTGGATCAGTCACTCCCTGCAAAAGCTGGCTGACAATTTAACGAGAGAAGCTCTGGGCTGGAACCCACAGGGGAAATTGGGAGACCCAGACAGGCATGGAAGATATTGGTCCACAATGAGGCGGGGCAGCTGGCATGACATAGTCCCAACTGGAAAGGGACACCCAGAACCGGATCTGATGGTGTGGTGTAGTTGCGGCCCTATGCTCCACCGGGAGCGTAAAGGAATAATAAGTATATATATACACACACACTGAGACACTCTTTGAGAGAGAGAGATAAAAAAAAGGAGTAAAGTGTACTAGACTCCCCAGCAGCCTGCAGACCCAGCAGGAGATAGCTTATTAGCAGGCTAGTTTGAAGTGTCGACTGACCGGTGGTACATGGAAAGATGAAATGAATCAGCCTTCCCTGTCCAACAAAGTGGTGACCACTTGGATACAAGTCTTGGGTGTATTCTTCTACATCATCTTTTTTTACTTCACCTAACACTCCAAAGTATTGTGCATGACTGAGGTACTAAAACTACTGTGATCACAAGAATATATGTATTATTTAATGCTGCTCTCATTCAGTAACAGCAAGACAATGTTCCCAACAGCTGAGTTTTCGAATATTTGGAGCCTTGTTTGTCAGATGCAGATACTACAGCATGAAACACAGATGACTAGGTTGCTCACCAAACTGATGTCAGTCCCTATACTTTGGCTGAAGTGGCTTCTGAACTTGTGCGCCACAGCATTTTTATTAAATTCCTCTACAACCATTGTGTGTGTGTGTGATTTGGAGTTTGAGTCATTAATTTGGGCTACAAATTAGATATAAGAGTGCAACATTCTTCCGATTCAGCTTAGTCTTTATGCCATTGAAAATAAATGTAACCAGTATTAGATTCTCAACGAGACAAACACTATAGTTCAAAATACAGCCAAAAAATGTCACATTACTTACGTGTTAGCATGCTCTCCAGGGGAAAATATGGCTTTGGAAACTGGAACTAAGGGAACTTTTTCTGAAGACAGAAGCTCTTTCTCTAGCAGCGTTCGTTCTTCACGAAGATCTGTGGCATACAGATTTGATACAAGATCTAATGAACATGTTCATTTTAAAACAGACCATCGCACATTGCTCTTTTAATTATTCATTTAGAGCCATGAAAAAGCATAACACTTGCCTCTTTTCTAAACTAGTTGATACAGCAACCTTTATCTGTACATTACCATTTTAACCAATTTACTGTTTAAAAGATAAAGCTTTATAGGGTTCACACACTTTTCCAAAATTTACAGTTAAAGAAAAATAAAACCTGTAAGAGTAGGTTCTCGTGAAAGGGATAGGCTTCCACTACTCCGAAATTCTGCTTCATCTTCCAAACAGTTATGAAGAAATGAAATATCTCCTTCCAGCTGTGCAATTTCTTTTGTAAGGGTATCCCTGTTGATCATCAAATTTAACTGCACATTGAACTGAATACACCTGCATACACTGACATATTGCATATACATGTATATAAATCTGAGTGACAAGAGCAGCCATTAAATACACATGCAAGAATATCCACATACAAACATACAGTATTCTTTTCATGCATCATGTTTGTATTTTCTAGGCTGATATTATGTTGTCTTTATTCGCTAAATTAATAATGCATGTGAGCATTCTTCCATGCATTTGTTCTTTACCTGAGTCTGTCACAGACATCTGAGAATTCTAGCACATTGAGTTTTGCATTGGAAGACGCCACGTTTTCACTGATGGTGCATGAAAGACTTTCATGGCTGGAAAAAAATTAAGGACATCACCAACCAGAAAAGTTCATCACTCACTGGCTCAAACCCATGACATACCACTGAAACATTAATGATAAACTCTGTCTTAAAGTGAGAAAACAAAGACCAGGCTACCTAACTAAAGCTAATGGGGCAGCCATCCCCATACCAAAAGGTCACAGATGGCAGATGGTAAATAACATTTAGATATTGAGATCGAGGATGATAAAAATTAGGCCAGCAAAAGGTGAAGTAATAGATGGCACTGTTTCCTCAACTGAAATACCAAATGTTCAATGATATTTAGAAAATCCAGAAGGCTAGTACCAGGCCAGAGTGTGCCTTCTAGAAATCATGGCACTACCAGTCGACCCATCTTGCGGAACCTATGCTTCACTGGGAGTGAATAGGAAGAAGAAGAGTGTACTGTCAACCACAAACATTTCACATAGCTGGCATATGTGGAGCGAAGATCATTAAGGTAGATATCAAAGAAAAAAGGTCCTAAGATAGATAAAGCCTTGTGGAACAACAAACTTTATTTCAAAGTCAGACATTTGGTTGTTTAAAGCAACTCCCTGAATTCTATTGGTGAAAAAGGAAGCAAAGGAGTAGGTGCACCTGGTACTTAGTTTGTATGATCCTAGTTTTCTGATGAACAGATTATGATCTTATGACATACTTTTTCCACTAACTGAATTACTAATCTGTGTGACTGTGCATACATGAGTATTGTTATCGATATACTGTGCTTGATAAGAATCATCACCATATGATAAAAAATTTATGAAGCTCAACATTTTTTAGAACATTAATCAAGCAAGTACCAAGCTTTACCTGCTGACAATACTTGAGGGGCTTATTGGAGTTTGTCTGCCATCACTAGATCTGGCAGACGATGGGCATGATGTACCTGTCCCTGTGTACAACACAAGATACCATCACAAAAAATGTCACAGACAAACCATCAAAAGATATCATGCCGAGCTATGTACCAGCTGAAAACTCAGACTAGTTTACAAGAAAATAATTCATCTAAATAATCAATTCTGTAATTGATTCTGGGACTCTGTAATCATGCTTAAAGCACGCAGATACACACAAGTACAACTCACTCTTTGCATCATGAGCATATTCCAGTATCCGAGTATTATGTCGACTTAGGACAGTAACGGGATCTCTGTAAATTTTAAACAACAAGAAATAAAAACTGTGCAATCATGTGCTGATTTTGCCATTGAATATCATACCAATGCTTCAGACCTTATTTCATATCTGACTTGAGGTGGCTGTGCATGCATATATACAGGTAAACTTGCATCATGAACAACGTTTAGCTACACAAATGTATAACATTTTAATGTTGCTACATATAATTAAAGAATGCAGACAAAGAAAATGAAGTAAACTCTAAGAATATCAAATATGACCTAAAACATTTAGCACAGATTTGAAAAAGACATACTCCACTTTTCAGCCTGTTATTTGCTGGTTTACAAATGCATTAAAAGCAGAAATGATAATTAGCGCAAAATAAAGTAAACAGAGTAAAGACACGCTCACAATAAATTTATTGCTATACATGGTAAATACTTACAGCAGTATCTAGAAGTCGAGAATTAAACGATAGTTTAACATTACAATAAGTACAAATTTTATTCTTTTTACCTTTAAGCATCCAGACTTAAAAATAGACCATTTGTTTCACTCACAATCCTTTCTTGACAGACTTTTCTCGCACGTTATCAGCAAGGAAGCAAATTTCTTGGATCAGTCTCTCTCGGACATGTGGTGGTTCTGCTAACTTTGGGGTAGATTGCACTCTTGTTTCTGTCTCTTCTTTATAATCTCTCCAGATGTCTAACAGAATTTTCACCTGTCAAAATGAATCTGATTCAAGTCTCTTTATATCTTTTCTTTCTTCACATTTTGTTGATCCAAAATAGACTATGTAAAGCAAACATCAGTATAGCATACCATGAAAAATATCCAAGATATTCCCACACAATATCAGTAACTCAAAAAAATTTAGAAAATAGAAACCAACAGGTCAGGTCCATGTCTGAAGACTGTAAATGAAGTAACACTCATGAATGTGCACTAGTTGTTAGTTAACATATAATTCTTGTAAATTTAAAATTCTTGGCAAAGCAATCTTGAGAAAGTACAACATAGACTTCTGAATAAAAATATGCCAAACCCAACTAAATGACTGAAATAACATCAAAATTAATTGATCACAGTGTCTATAAGTATGTTAAGGCAAAATCTCAACTCAGTATCACTCAATGGTGAGCAAAACTTTACACAGTAAACAGTTAACACGTGCAGAGTGCTGATCATGGATATGCAGTATATCATTAAGCATGCAAGCTATAATGTTTATTATTTACCTCATCATGAAGTTCAAGAGATAACTCCACTAAGGAATCTCCTAACATGTTTTTTATCTCATCCTGTTCATGGAATGGCACATGCTGTTCCACTAAATGCCACAGAGATAGTGGAGGACAGTAGGCCTCAGGATTAGTTGCAAAAGATGTCATGATGTAGGCTGGTCAATTCTCTAGAGAACAATATAAAGGCATGAAATTAGTTGTTCGATTTTATAAATACTTTAAATGTTGTCATGTCAAAATTTAGCTTTGCAGTTATGCATAGTCTAATTAACTACAAAACAAACAACCAGATGTGGAAAGAATTAAGTTTTTGAGCATTCCCTAGTGCAAAACCTTTGTCTTCTTTGAAAGATGGAGCTGATAAATAGATTTGTTGCTTGGGCTATAACTATGCTGCAAACAATCATTACAAATTTTATTTTTGGTTCTATTTTATTACAGTGACACAATAGGTCACATCTATTAATTTTAGCAACAATATTGTGTATGCAAATTGTTGCTAAATATATCTGTAAAAATGACACAAAAACTTAACAAAGTCTTTAACACTTCTTCAAACAGAGCACAATGCTTCAGATATCAGAAGACTGGTACCCATGTATTGCAATTTAGGTTTGCCTACAGCATTATGATGGGAGTAAATGATTTGGGGATTTGCTGGAACAATTAAGGACATTGTAACTTTGACCCAAAGACAACTGTCAAAAACAAGTTGACCCGATAACTTATGCCAAAAGAGGAATTGATCACCAATGACAAAAATTGCTATTCATGTCACATATTGACAACAGAACCATGTGCTGTTCAAATCCTGTAAAAAAGGAACATGAAAATGTTCCTTGCCATTTGAATTTTTGTGAAATGCAGCTGCCATATTACTAAATAGAAATGGCTGCACAAGGCAAGCAGATCAACAGAAGAAATTCTACAATTAATAAAAAGGAAGACAATTTTTTTTTTCAAAACATGATCTTATTTATGAGTAACTGTAGGATTCTGTCACAGGTGGTTGATTCTTCTTTTGGCATGAGTCGATATAGGTTTGGTGGGATTGAGTTGCCTTTGGGTTACATGCTTCTGAGTTGAGTAAATAGAGGTGTGAGTTGTCAGCTGTACGACTGGAAGTAAATGTGCTGGGTTTTTTTTTATACCACATATGTGTTATGGTAATAAACACACAAGGAAAAGTCACTATAACCAGTATTTTAAAAAGTTACATCATTTTGCACTGAAATTCATGAATTATTGAAATAATTCTGTAAAATTTTGATTATCATTACAGTTTTAGTCGACTGATTTCTAGACAAACTGATTTTCCACTAAAACCAACCTATATATACACATGTATTTTGACGCCAGATAACATACACTGGATATACAAATTGTGTAGTGGTACAAATGGTCTTTAAATTTCATTATGAAAATGAAATTTAAATGAAGCCATAAATAAAGATAGATGTAAATATAGGGATAGCTGAACTTATTTTATATCTAATAGAGATAAAAGGGATTTTTATAGTGCGCATCGTTATTTCAAAAATCAGATACTTTGTAACGTTAAACTTGCTACTTTGACGCGCTTTTCTTAAGTAAATGCAGTTTAAACTTTGCTAATGTAACTTAAATAAAAAATAATAGTATTATTTCTTACCTTTAGAGAAAATCTTTTTCTTGTCATTGGTACCTAGTTGAAGTATTTCGCTCTCAAGATTGCCCGACAGTCGGCCATGTTGTTTACATAGCGGTGTCGTAGTAGTTTGCTCCCAGCGTTGGGCACTTCCGCCAGGCACTGGTACAAATGTTACCCTTTGAAATTTGAACACACCAGAGAAGTTAAACGTCATTTAACGTCTCTGAACACACCGATATGCTTGTACAGTTGTGCTTGTGACCTTATGGCAGGTCTGGAGAGGGGAAGGACAGGGGGGTTGCTGTACCCGTGCCCGGGGCTGTTAAGGGGGCCCGGCCCTGCTCAGTAGATTTTTTTTGTTCTTTTCGTTTTCTGTGTCTCTTAAAGAAAGGTCTGAGGAAGGAACACCCAAGCATTACATATGCAGCTATGTACGTCTGTATAGTATACAATTTCCAGGCCTTGGTAGGCGGGCCATGGGTGGGAATTGTAGACAACGGGGTGGGGTGGGGGCCTGCAAGCAAATCGGAATTGACAGTGAAGAGGTATAGGTATGTTTACTTATGTGCTGCCACACATGCCATATGAAGTCCGAGAGGATGTCCCCCTCCCCCTGGCTGCAGCCTATAAGCGAGAGGTGTCGAAGATGCTTTTTTCATAGTTACTTAAAGTGAAACGTTCTTTTCCAATTTCTCCATCACCAAACAACTACCTTAGTGTACACCAGGGGTGGGCAAAGTATGGCCCGTGGATGTCTTTGGACCAATTGGTCCATTAACCTATCTGCCAAAATGTAAAATGCACTTTCTAAATTTTTTATTTAAAAAATCAGCCTAGGTTAATTTGATTGAAAGAGAGACGTCAGGCTGTTTTCATGACGGTCCCCAAGAGAAACCAGCGCGCTCCCGCCGCGTCCACCCTGCTGATGGACACTCCCATTGCAGGTCTTCCCCGCAAACTCATGTCGCACGTCGTGTCAGTCATCGGGCAGGTCGGATCGTGGTCAGGGTCGACATTGCCTTCCATCTGTGCGGCGATGACTTCCCGCTACGGCGAAACATCGGAGAGAGCCAAGCGCTTGCTACTGCGGGCCCAGCGCATGGGTTACATCCGACGATCATCTCGTGGTGATCGCTTCGTGCTTCACCTACCCACCAACCCACACGCAGTCGTCGTTCGACCAGCAGCCACGGTCACTACCGCCACAGACGACGGCGTCGACGTAGGAGATGGGGGATACGTTCCAAGCGCAAAAGAAGATACCGCCGACGACAATGAAGCCGAAGACGCCGCAGGCGAATGAGACATTATTATTGTGGGGAAACTTTTCATAATCTAACCTCCAAAAATAGATGACAAAAACAAAAAACAAAATCCAAAAATGTGCCTGCCCCCGGTCCATATATTTTAGAAGAGATATTTGACCAATAATAACTTAATAGTCAATAATTCTATTATTATATGATTGTTATTTTACCCTCGTCGCCCCAAAAAAACTTTTTTTTGTTTTTGAAGTATTTTATTACTCTCAGTCAACATTTTTTAAAAATGCATCTCCGCTGTTTCATCTGCGGTGATCATCCTTTACTAAGGACTCGCTGCTGAAGTCAATGCCTTGCCATTGGTCTTCTTTTTCTTTTAACAAACAAAACCACAACAACCACTCTTTGACTTGTATCTCCGTGCGGTCAGAAAGATGACAAATATCAGCACAAACCTTTCACACCCTCTCCACCAGAAGTGGTAGCTTCTGACTTCTGGAGGAGATACAAAGTGCCATACGCGAAAAATCGCAAACCAGATGTCCTTCGTGTCCATCATCATCATCAATAATAGGCACAAGGACTGATATTATTATGCTGTATTGTATTGTCTTGGCATTACATATATTTTTAAGGGGGAAAGTGCATGTGTATGTGAAAAGGTTTGTGCGTGCATGCGAGTGTATATGTATGATCAACAAATGACATATGTTGTTTGTAAGTGTTTTTGTGTGAGCCACAGGCAAAGTTTCTTATGGAAAACAAGATACCACTAAACAGCGTTCATTTCTTTCATGCGGTGAGCTATAGTAAGACAGTGTCTGCTTTCTTCACTGTATATGCCGCTTGCGTTGGCCAAACGACAACAATAATAATAACAATAATATAATAATTACGCTCTGGGTGCCTTAGCGAAGGATGAAAAATAACAATAAAAAAAAGAAACAATTGGAAAAAGACTGAATATTCTCTCTGCTCAAGCGAGTCGATTTCCGCCATTGTTACGTCACAATGTTATGTCCCGACGTCATATTTTATTTTAAAAATACGTAATATCCATCAGGTTTAAACCAGTTTAATTTTATTTTTAATGTTTCCTCGGCATCGGTGTAAACACCAGTATCAGTGGCTATGGCATCTTTCCGAAAAAAGCGATCCTGTTTCCAACGTGTCTGGGACGTCAAGGAGACAAGCCATGGATACTGAGGTAATACCCACGTAGGTGAAGAAACCAGAGAAGGTCCGAGAATCATTGCGTCAGTCCCGTTGCCATTGTCTCCGAACAGCGAATCCCATAGCAACCGTCTCTGTTCACCGGCCCAACGTCAAGACTACCCAGCCTTTCTGTCAGTCAAAGCGAAGAAGCGACGGAGCTAGGAGCGAATGCTCCCAGGCCTGCTTTTTAGGTTGACAGGCTGATGGTAGCTAGCAACCATGAAAGCCAGGTATGGCCAAGGAGCAGAAGAATATAGACAATATAGGCCACAGCTGGAAGGCCCCAGCCGCGGTCACAGCGACAGCTGCGGCCAGAAGCATCTGACAATGGCCGACATCGTCCAGGCTGTGGCCGTGCTGGGCGAACACAACGGCTCCACCTTCGCGACGATCCGAAAATTGCTGCAGCGGGAGTGGGATCCCAGTGTGACGACACGCGAGCTCAAGCAAGCGCTGGTTCGTGCCATCAGCAGCGGCAAGGTCCAGACTGTCGCGAACCGCATCTTCTTGAAAACACCCGTCGACTCCAACCTTCGGCGATGCAGACGAAGCGGCGCGGGGTCACGCAGGCCATCCAGATGTTGCGGACGAAGAAGACGGCGGCGGAGGCGGAGGCGTAGGCGTAGGCGGACGAGAAGGCGAAGGCGTAGGCGTCGGAGTAGACGCAGGCTGCGAACTCGTCGCAACAGAAATAGAAGAAGGTGCAGCTGTTGGTGCCGAAGGTGTGAAAAATTAAGAAGAAAGAGAAGAAGAAAAAAGAGGAAGAGGAAGCCGTCAAAGCCCGGTCCCCCACCTGAAGCCCCGTCTCCTGAACCCCCATCTGAATAAACCATAACGCACGGTACAGCACCTGTTCAGTAAGTAAACTTGTACTGTAAGCAAAACTCAAAAGTCTTTCCAAAACAAAACCAAAAATATGCTGTCTTACGGTCCTTTTCAGGACCACACGATGCCAAGAGATTTAACCAAAAATATGCTGTCTTACGGTCCTTTTCAGGACCACACGATGCCAGAGATTTAACCAAAAATATGTTGTCTTACGGTCCTTTTCAGGACCACACGATGCCAGAGATTTAACCAAAAATATGTTGTCTTACGGTCCTTTTCAGGACCACACGATGCCAAGAGATTTAACCAGAACAATTACCATTTCCACTCAGGCCTATTTAGTCCACCACTGTTGTAATTTCAAGAGCAACAACCAAGAAAATAAATGAAATTCGATCGCTGTACAGTGATGCAAATGTTGCGCTGTCTCCTGCAAACCAAAAATTGTGTGTGTGTGTGTGAGAGAGAAAGACGTTACACATCACATCAAAACAACTTCACTTTTTTAATTTCCAAATGAAGTCTGTATAACCATTCAAATAGTAGCAGCCTTGATTATGTTTGATAAAACAAGAGGCTTTTAGCATATATGGCTTTGTTTGTAAATAAAATCTGACCTTCACACTGTTAACTCACTGTACACTGGCAATTTATTGTGTAAACCTAAAGGTAGTCATATCTGTACATTTGCTTAAGTGTGCTGACTAGGATCCATTCGCCATATTGTCTCGACAAAGATTTTCATTTGTTTTCTCAATTTGTTTTAAAGTAATTCTGCAAAACTGTAAAACGGCATAACACCTGAACTTATATTCTCCTCCACTCTGTTTCAGTATACAAGTCTTCGAACGTACCGCTGTGATGAACACGTGATGCTGTGACAATAATGCTCTGTACACGAGACGCTGTTACAAAGAGTTCTTAATGGCCATGATCAGCGCCCGCCACCATCCTCTGTCGGTCCAAACAACAGCAACAACCTTTTTTTTTTTTTTTTGGTCTGTCTCAATGACACCACTGTAAATCTCTTCTTGCATGCTGTGCACGAACCTAATTCAGTTCATCCCAAAACTGGCGTCGAGGCAATTTGTGAGCACCAGTGGTAGGGGAGCTTTGATGGATGGAGTGCAGCAGGCCCCGTCATTCGCCGCCTGAGAAGATCCCTCAATGAACAATCTGTCCGCTTGAAATGTGAAGATCTGGTTTTTTTTTTTAAAACCATTTGAATAGTTCCTTCGTACAACGCCTGTGCCATCTTTTAGATCTGTACATCATTTGGGTTCCTTTTGCCTACTTCAATGAAAAGTGTAACGTTTTTGGCACTGCGGACCACGCGGGTTTCCATTTTGTGATCTGCGGACCTGTGCTTGATGGCTGCCATGTCTGCGAAAGAGATCTTGGATCTACACTTTTATGTCGACCTCCCCCAGGTGTGTTTTGAGGCTGCTGTCACGTTCCATTCTTAAGTGCCGTGTTGCCCTAAAACTTCAAGCATTCAGACGAATTTTTCTTCATCTCCCCTTGACTGCGGTAAAACTGAAATGTTGCTCTGCGCAACGCCGTCATTTTACTTGTTTAGTTTCTGTACATCATACTGAGTTTGACCATGGTGAGATTGTGTTGTGATTAGCAGTCTACATGGATATTGCTGACAGATTAATTCTGCCTAAGTGCTTTTCGCTTGCTGCCAGCAGGGAAGTCTGCTGTAGAAGTGCTAATACTACTACAAGAATAATAACGAAGGCTGTATGAAATATAAATTGAACGGTATCTATTTTCTAGAGAATTTTTTTTTTACATGTAGTGTATCAAATGGCTGAGAAAAATGAACAAGCAAAAACATGTTTAACAAAATCACGAAACGGTGAAACTACGATTTTTTAAAATTCCTATGTCCATTTTTTTCAAACTTACTGAACTTTTATATTTTTTAAAACAACGTATGAAGCTTGGCATGGGGATTCAGGCGTCATTCACAAATGTCCCTATATATATATATCCATGGCGTCATTAGCTACCCCGATAATTCTACAAATGTCTACTGCTCCCAACAAGTTAACTCGCTGTACTGTGTAATGTTGCATCCATTGAACATAAAGATTAGTATTGCATAAGAACCAGTCAGACTTTTCTATGTATATCTTATCAAAGTCAAGTAATAGTGAAACAGGTTGGCTGCATCATGTTGTTGTTGTTGTTGTTGGTGGTGGTGGTGGTGGTGGTGGTGGTGGTGGTGGTGGTGGTGATGATGATGATAATAATAATAATGATGGTGTGAGCTTTTATAGCGCGGTATCCCAGCCAAAGCCCGGCTCTCGGCGCATTACAAACACAAAACACAAGACAGACAAAATTCCTGTGGCTCCGTAAAGTTAATAGGAATGTCGGGTCGCTCTTCTGCCAGATGTCCATGAGACAGATGCACAGTCATTGGACTTGAGCACAATAGATCAATATTCAAACACGTAGATCACATTGTCAGGAAAACATCCAGATGATCACAAAGTTTGAAATGGCAGTACAATGACTGTACAACGCGTGCCTGACACTGATGTAAAGTCTTTCCGCCCCCCGGGACGACTTGCACAAATGAATAAATCCGTGAGGGCGTTAGCCAGAGAGGATTAAAGGCAATGAGAGAGTTGATTAATACATTGATCACCACAGTGTTAAATACAAATAATAATCGAAATAATTTATCTAGTTTCTATGATACGTGACTTTATTGCGTTCTGATTGTTTTCATTTTCATTAGGCTTTATTCCGGCTGTAACAAAATAAGACGTGCTTATGCACTCTACGAGCGATTTTGTACTCATGCAAATGATAGCTGCCTGTAAATAGGATGCCAGTGCATTGGTTAGATCCTGTCTCAGTAATGGACCGCTATTAGTTTATTCCCTTCCCCTCCTGCCTCAGTAGCTCGACGTAAGCTTTAGCAACAGTAAGAAATTGACGTCATGATGTGTACGTCATTTTACCTCCCACTTGTGAACAAAGACCTAGAAGTAGCATAGGGAAGTTACCATAGCAATCACGTTCTCTGGCTGTGTTGATCTACGCACCATAACTCCCCATCCCTAAGCAATCACATGCATCATTCTCTCCCTGCTGCCATAGTGTTCACCCAATCGTAGCGAGGAAGCGACCGTCATAGAAACCTCGCCCCATGGAAACCGCTAGCAATAAATAGAGTGGTAGTCTCATGTCATCCATCCTTCAAGATGCAGGGGTCCGACAAATTCCAGTCTTTCCAGGACGGGAGGACCCGTGGCAAGCCGCAGATCTCCCTGTCATGGGTGGCCTCGGCCATCACGCAGCTTGGGGACAGGAATGGATCCAGTATCACAGACATCCGCAATGCGATCGAGTCGCAGACGGGCGTGCAACCCACCTTCCGGCAGCTCAAGACCATCGTCCGCAGAGGCATCCGAGAAGGCGCGCTGGACAAGAGTACCCAGAGCAGGTTCATGCTGGACAGAGGCACTGTCCGCGAAACCGCTCGCAAGCGCTGCAGACGACGCAGCCTTTCGACGGATTCGAGTCGGGGATATCGCCGCGGTAGAAGGCGTAGACGCCGACGATCTCGCCGTCGCCGACGAAGGCGCCGAAGAAGACGCCGAAGAGGACGACGACGAAGACGTCGAAGGCGCCGACGACGAAGGCGATAGTGAGCTTGGAAAGAGAACGCCATAAAAATCGAAAAAACTAAAAATTTAAAAAAATAATAAATAAAAAAAAAATTTTTTCAAAGGTCCTTTTCAGGACCAGCCACTTTTCCAGAGAGTATCATCAGAATGAGCAGTCAAAGAAAAAATTCGAAATTGCACAAAATAGATTTTTTTTTTATTATTTTAAAGAAAGTTTAATTCTGCTTACTGTCGGCCGAGTGAGCGTTTTCCAGATTATTTAAACTCCTTTCCTAGTATAATATATAACATTAAATGGAAAAGGTGTGGATTATTGTGGATTATTTCGTGTACATGCCAAGACCAACAAGATGCAGGCAACGTGATCAGCTGTTTGTCTGGCGAGCCTAAACAGAGAATGTGACTAAACCGTAAGCCATGTCGTCTATCGGTCGTTTTAGCAGTTAACTGGAAGTCCAGTAAAACAAGTTCGTGGGTTGTAAACGTCTCAGTGAAGGGAAAAAATATTGACAATCGAATTGTAAGAATATACTGAGAAAATAATTTACGATTACAATTAAGTGGAACGGAGAGATCGTCTTCTCCGAAGCTCGTGCTAACTCTTGGCGGCTCTGCCATATGGTTGGTATGTCAAACATAGGCATAAGAAACGTATTTTTAAAAAGCTGTGGTCATGTCTCTTGTATGACCGTAGACGTATAATGGGTTTCCTTCACTGCACATCAGCTAGCTATTCGAGCGATGAAGCACCTGAAAATCAGTCTTCACTTCCATTGTCGCAGGGTTAGGGTTAGTTTTAACCCACTTTCACCCACATCATGAAACGATACCTCATCAGCAGCGCACCTGTGTGGGGCTTGTCTCCCGATGATTCCTTTTCCTTGGGGTTGGTGGGGTGCACTTTTATTTTTGTATTACTAGTTTTTTTTAAGCTTGCTGTGGAGCTGGCTTTGACTGGGAACAAGCATGGAACAAGTTATGTGATTATTAACAACACTAAAAGAAGATACCCGAGCCGCATGGTTCTCGATCCCCCTCCCCCTCTTTCCCAGGTATTTGTCTAGTAAACCAAACTTATTTTAGTTTCCTTTGTAATGGAGTAACCAGACGTGCAAAAAAAAAAAAAAAAAAAAAAGTCAGAGCCATTGCAATAAGCAATCATTCCTAAAGCCACAATTACGATCATTTTCCTCTTGAAAACACTAGTTCGGGCGTCAAACGCTTGGGGGTTATGACAATTTCTAGAAAAGGAAAAATGGTGAAAATAATTCAGAATGATAAAAAAAAGTCAACTCTAAGCCATTTTGTCATCATTTATTGCTGCAAGAGCTTTGCATAGATCACAACAATGATGTAAACTCGTGCATGTTTGTAAGAAATATATCAACTGAATGGGCAAGGGTCATTTATTATAAACAGTAATAACTGCAATGGCAGTGTTTGAAAACATGCGCAGCTGCACATACACACATACACATCTGCTGCAATGACACACCCTAATAAGATACATGCATCCTGAATATAAATATACAAAATGACAAGTTTTCTGTGTATCACTTCTATCAGACCAGCATTGTTTCCATACCCATGCGAGAACATAACAATTTAACAGAGGGAATGTTCTTTCTTTGATATGTAAATAAAGGTTTTACAAGTTTGCCAGTGACATGCTGGCAAAGTAAAATCACAGTCCCACATTTTATTAATAATTATTAATAAATGAAGGTGTTTGTGGATGGGGAATGATTTAAAAATCAGATTTGACTTGTGCAGATAACATTTTCCAAAAGAGAATAAGTCAACGTACACACCTAGTCCTGCTAACAACAACTTGCACAACACTGCAAATAATTCACTTATTTCATCATGATATGTTCTATAAATACTTTTTCTATAAACAAAGAAACTGAAACATAAACAATGCCATAAGTATTTTGGGTGTAAAATTCCTGAAACAGCACAACACCTGACTTGCTATTAACACAAGTGAAAATTGTTGGTGAACTTAAAACAGTGATTTTTAAAGTAATGTTACCACCAACATAAATTTGAGGATGAAAAAAGTGATGACAGATCAAGACTGAGAAAGGGAGGATGGACAAATGAGTGAAACAAGTGCATGATTGACAAAGATTGATGAGGAGAAGGATGGACATGGTGAGGAAGGAGGAAGATTAGGATTAATGTCTAACTTAAAACATCAGATGACAATATGTCATAAAAGATTTTAAAGACCAAAGAGTGATAAAAACAATACCCTTCAATAATCTAAATAATTACTCATAGATTGAACCATAAGTACCAAAAATTGACAATAACTCCTAATTTGTTTTATACTCCTAAATCTAGTCTGTGTATTTTACATTTAAGTATTTAACTTACGCAAGAAAGCAAAACTCTTTAAATGCTCAGACCCTACTTATTTATGTACATTTTGGTTATCCTAAATTAGAATGAGTTAACTCTAGAGATTTTATAAGTATGAAAAGATCATGCAGATTTTAAAGCATGCCTGATAAAGCAAAATAAAGATAACCGCATAAACTGACAGCATCCAAGCTCACTGACAAATTTATAGAGTATCAAATATTCTTTTATTTATCACTTAAACCATATAATCTTTACTAATTCACAGGATGTTTAAAATCTATGCAGCATTTCTTGAAATACTCCTTTTATTCCATTTAAAGTAGTCGGGCCTTTGCATGAAATGGCATACAAAATGTCAGTAAATTTCATCAGTGGGCTTGGAAAACTCATGCACTGGCCATGAAGACTGACTGCTTTTCTATAGTACCAAAAATAGTTAAATTAATGAGATTTCTAGAAAATAAGATTATGAAACTTGAACAAATAATACAATTCTGACATTTAAAAACAAGCTCATAAGAACAGAGCATAGAGATTAAGAACACTTTTGATGTTTAAGTAAAAGCTGAGAAAAAAAATGTTTTATTGTCCTTGATGATGAAAGGCTAAGGAAATTATAAGTAATACCTTAACAGAAAGTTGATATAGTCTAACAGTGCTCAAAAGTTTTTTTAAAATCTAATGCATACTTGTGTCAGTTTTTTTTTACATATGTAGCTAGTGCTTCTATAAAAAGTAGAAAACATACTAAAAATTGCAAGAATGATCCTACTCTCCTATACAGTAATAAACAAATCAATAAAATAAAAGACTAAGACCAAAAGTGGCAGTAATACAAAGGATATGTATCAACATAAAAGACAGAGGAGATGGGAATAACTGCAATACAATAAAAGCCATATAAAATGAGATTCAGCTCTTTTATGAAAGTAATAATGATCACTTCAAGCATCCAACATCCTGCCTTCAACTTGTACTCAGAATGCTTTGTTTCTTTAGCGCAGAGCACAGAGTGTGGAAGTACTTATTTTTTCCCACATTTACCAAGTCTCAAACTTTCACACTGAATTTCTTTATGATGCAGCCTCAATGCCTCCATTTTCAATGTTATTTTCTGAGAAACTCTTGTTTTTTTCTCATCAGTGATGGCCAAATGCTGAAAGGTTTTCTATTTGAGAAAAAAATTGATTTTTTACGTTTAAAAGAGAATTTAATTAAAAATTTATTTATCAATGCTTTGGAACTTGTGAGTAGTACCATCAACACTATGGTCACTGTTTTACCAAGGGCTACTGATCCCACATTCCAGCCCAGACAGTGAGGGAGTAGCATTTCTTATTATGACATAAATCTGCAGACCTGAATGCAGTATATGTAAGACAGCCACCATCGGCAGTTAGCAGTATTAAGTAAATGAACATTAAACACTATGAAGGTATTAAACATGGCACAGAAATGAAACCCAGCTGAAAACATTGCACTCACACTGAATGTTTTTTTAAATAGAAGTAAAGGCTGCAAAAATGACATCCATACCCTGATTATGTTTAACTGCAGCCATTTGATAATCATCTTTAAGATGTGTGTAAGATGCTTGAATTCATCTTTATATCATTTATAAATATTAAATCAGGTTTTAAAGATACCTTCAAACATAAAAAAGGACTTCATATAATGCCAACATACAGTGTTACAACTCACAATAAAACTCTGGGAGATGATCAGATATACAACAATGAAGCACAAGGCAGCACTTGCCAATAAATGAGAATAAATCCAAATATATCTTCCACTTTAAACTATATATTTTCCACTTTAAACTACATACTTTAACCACCTCTGCCTGTCTCATACTAAAGCATTTTCTATCCCTGCAAGTGCTCCATAGCTCTTTTATTACTTTGCAGGGGCCCTTTTTCAGCTATTTGAAAGTATTTTTTGAATATAGGACTCCAAACACCATCAACTGTGAGATAAAACTATATTATTAGCAAAATGATGACACTCTGAACACCAGATTTAGTAGCACTACCTGTTGGAAATGGCATGAACTAAGTTCATGTGCTTAAAGGTGGGCATTATGCTCAAATGGCTTGTTACCATAAATATTTATAAACAATAAAATCAAGAAGAATATTTGAAAGATGAGAATTTTCAAGCAAGTATTGCAGAGAAAGAGTGTGTTAAAGAATGTTTCTTTATCACTAAGAACACACTAATGGTGCTAACTTAAAACCATGATGATTATAGCAACCAACTCAATGAGTGTCAGTCTTTTTCAGAAGGTTCCATTTCTACTGATGCTGTGGAAGGAAACAGTATCTTCTTAATACCACTTTCTGTTGGGGCTGCTGTTCTTGATGCTGCTGGAGAATCATAAGTTCCTCTAGGTAGAGGTGACACAGACAACCTGCTTTTTTCTAACCTGTACTTTTCAAATGGATAGACAAAACAAAAAATTTTCATGAAAGATGCTCATTCATGGGGACAAATTTATTCTGCTATTTTGCAAATATGACTTATTTACTCTAGAAGAAATACAAGAAAATAATGGACTAGTGAACCAAGGCATCTAAACAAAGGTGCTGGTGTTCCAGAACATGACAGCCAGCTAGTCGTAACTAAACAATGCATTTTTCTGGTCTGTGTAACATTAAAAAGACCACTGACCTCGGCAGATCTGTAATCCCAAGAGCTCGTAACAACTGTTCTGCAGTTCGCATATGAATTTTTTCGTCATGCACTGGAGAAGCATTAGGTGTTGGAGGCAGAAGTCTCACTCCTCCCTCTAAAGGAACATTATCATTACAAATGCAGCACATTGGAAACATGAAGATGTGATAGATGCATCAACATAGACAGTAAGCATCATCAGTCACCAACGGACAGAGTATCATCAAAGCAATTACATCAGCAACACCAAACAGAAACAATAAAGAGCATAAGTATGCTGGCCAAGGAAAGACATTCAAAACAATGATTAAAAATAGAATAAACCACTTCTTCAAAGCCAGCAACATCCTGCCCCCAGAGCAGAGTGGTTTTAGAAAGAAATGCAGCACAATGGAAAACACATCACAGTCCTACAGCAGGAAATAATAAATGCCCACACTGAAAAAAAGAGTGAATCTGTGTGAAGTCTTCCTGAACATAGAAAAAGCATACAATTTGCTCTGGCATTAGGGCCTGCTCCAGAAACTGCACAACACAGGCATCCCAAATAAACTAATTCTAGGAGTTTACTATCTCGACAACATTATCATCTCCAGCAGACTGCAAATCATACCTCAATATTCACAGCTGAACTACAGTTATAAGTGCCATACTAACAGCACTTCAGGCACTTCACCTTAAAATGAAGGACACCATGCAGCGACAATACCTAATAATATCTGACTCGCTATCTGCACTTCAGGCACTAAAAAGCAAATCTTCAAACAGAATAGATTTAGTATACGAGATACTGTCTATCATACACAAGATTAACCAAGAAAATGGAGACATTAAGTTCATTTCGACTCCATCCCATATAGCAGGGGTGGGCAATTAATTTTCCCAAGGGGCCGCATGAGAAATTGGGATGGTTTAAGTGGGCCGGACTAATATAGTTAACTCAGTTTTACCCAATACTGTATATATAGTATATACACTGGCGGGCGGGCCAGAAGGCGGGCCGGTCAGAGACAGGAGGTGGGCCAGATGCGGCCAGCGGGCCGGCCTTTGCCCAGGTCTGCCATATAGGAATAAAAGGAAATGAAGAGGCTGATAAACTAGCTAAATTGGCAACAAAACAAGAAACAAACCCTAAAGTCACCCCCTAAACATGTCTGTACCACCAGCATGGAGGAGGATGGAAATAAAGCCAGCAATAAAACTAAGGTGGCAAGAAAATATAAAAAGGAAGGTAAAGGTACTAGGAGACTAATAGATGACAGGCCTAGTGACACTATGAAGTTCCTAAAGTCAAATAAGTCTGAACAAACCAAAATAGCCAGAATGAGGCTTAATGGAGAGTATCTAACAAAGTACAGAGACCCCCTTCATGAGCATGTGGGGATAGATTAAGCACCACACATGTGCTGCTAGTGTTATGAAAGCAAATTAGAAAGGGAAGAACTCAAACACATCTTAGACAAATATAAACTGGCACTAAACCTTAATAGCTGCCTCAACCCTCCAAAAGAAATGGCACAATAAACTTTCATTAGTAGCATCAGTAAAAACAAGCCATCCAAACTCTAGATTAATATAAGATAGACAAAAGTTGATAACTAGATTTAAAAAAAAAAAAAGATATATATACACTCACAGAAAGGAGACACCAAACCATCTAAAACCAAGACTAGAAAGAAAAAAAACGAAAACCATACACCACCATGGCAGAACAGACAGGCACAGTTAGCAAGGAAAAAGAAAAAGAGAGTGCACCAGCACAGTACACCACCACAGCTGACCAGACAGGCTTCCAAAGCACAGTTAGCAAGTGACAACAGCAGAAAGAGGGCACCAGCACAGTACACCACCAAAACAAACTCGGCAAACCTAATCACCAACAGAAAAAGAGAGCACAAACAAATTAAACATTACATGTGGCAGCACAAGACAGCAACCCTACCCCTACACCCACATTCACCATACCCACACACCCAAAAAGATCCCCCCCACAGTGCAAAATCTCGGTGAGGTGGAAGCACTTTCCCTCAAAATCAACATCAGTCAGTAACAAAGAAGACAACTAGTAGAAGGTCATGTGATACAGAGCAACAAGACACATACAAACATTTCACATAAAAAGAACAATGCATAAAGTATCACTAATAATATCAGGAAAATAAACATCAGGAAATATCTAAAGTGCTGACATAAACTCTTACCTTTCTGCAATATTTTGTTGGGTGTTTGTGTTTCTCGAGGAGAAAAAAAGTGGCCTTTAAGAAGTTTTATCCTTTCATCTTGAACTGCTTGCCTCTGTTGACCATAAATACATTGTCAAAGCAAGCGCACTCATGAGTTAATAATTTTCAATATCACTCTCAAACTTAAGCAAAAGTTAGGGGGAAAAAACAGAAGCAGAAAGAAAATCTTTCTTCAAGAATAGCCTGGTAACAGGATCAATGAAAAGATAGTAGCACATACATGCACAATGCAGGAAGGGCTGCTAATGAATGGTATAATATTTAAACTCAAAAGACTACTTTCTCACCTCTTGGGCAAGTTTTACTGCAGCCTCAGTAAAAAGCCTCTTCTCCTCCTCAAAATGTGTCTTCTCTTCGAGAAAGAGCTTCTTCTGTCTTTCAAGCATGTTCTTTTCATGTAACAAGTGAGACTCCTGAAAGGCAGAACCTGAGTTTGTCTTGGAAAACTGCTGCAAAATAAAGTTGTTTCTCCAATTTAAATTTTAGAATGTTAGTTGTACAAGGGTCTGTTTTCTATTCTTCACTGAATATATTGAATAAAGAATATATTAAAAATGGAGGATGACTCTGCGGTCACAATACATCTACTTTGTTTACTTATGTTCACTACAGAGATAAAGATTTTCCTTTGTCAGGAGCTCTCATAAGTAATAAACTGAACAAAATACAGTCACCCTTATACACCCATACAGTTACACTCCAAGAAACTCCATCTCCACCTCCAGTAGTGACTATCAGAGGAGTGCAAACACGCACGCTTGCACACACACACATACTAGGTACATTGTTTTCTTCAAGAGTTCTATTGCAGTTGGTATGAAGGTCTTGGCAAGAGCATGCATGCATCCATCTGCACAATACAACTATATGTTGTTACTCACTTTTTACACAAAAAATCTTGTACAAGTAAAAAAAAAACTTTGAAAGACTATCCTAACCATCTTTACACACATATCCCCCAATTCCATGTTTATTTTTATCAAATATTAGTAAATTCCCATTTACCTGTATCAAGTGCTCTTGCTGTTGTATGATATCTTTGTATTTTGCTATCTTTGACTTGAGGTGCTCCAGCTGAAATGTAGACTCTTCATCCAATGATGCGGGTGTTTTGGGTTTGATGTTGGTGCCTTCAGACTCTGAAACATTTTGTTGAAAGGTTAAATAAGGGCCAAAAACTCTCTAGGTTAGGTCTAACATACATCTATATTATTTTGTATGCTGGATTAAGTTCAGATTTTATAATTTTAAAAGAGTTGACTTTAAGAATAAAGACTAAGAAAGTTAATGCAAAGTTATTATAAAGTGGGCCTCTGGCCCTTTTACGATGATCATTGTAATGATAACAAAGTAGAGATCCTAAGATTGTAAATGTGCGATACATAATCTTTCTGAAAAAGACTTTTTTAAAAGAAACTTACATACTTTTTTCCTGTGCATCCTTGATTCTTTGACATATCATCCTGCAGGTTTTCTTGAATGCTTGCTCTATCTCTTGGCGCATCAAGTCATAAGGCATTTGATAACAACCTATACACATGTGCCATGAAAAATGATAAAGAATAATTGCAGATCACAAAGTGCTGAGAACAAACAGTTAAAGTCTTTACAAACAAAGACATAAATTCCCCTAAAATAACTTCAAAAAACAAAAGAAAAAATACATATATAGCATTTGTTTTAGTGCACTAAAATGTAGAAAATAATGGCAAAGATAAGTGTACAGAATGTAGTCATAAATAGTAGTAATAAAATATGATGATAGTTCATGTAATAAAGCTCACTTCTATTAAGCTGATATCAATACCTGCATGTAATCCAGAAACAGTACAGTTGGACTCTTTAATCTCTTCACACTCCTCATCATTCTCCATATTCAGTAACGAATGGTTAGGAGTATTTAATGCTTCCTGTGACAAAAAAGCTCATGGTAATAATTAAATGTTTGTAAAGTAAAGGGCTATCCGTGTATTGCTGCAGTCGCAGCTCTACATGCAAAGGCATGCCATGTCTTCCCCACAAAAAATGCACACTCACTTACAATATCATGCATGCAAGCACATCTATACACACAAAAATACACTCATGTGTATGTGACACACTCTCTCCCCCTCAAACACATAATTCTCTCTGAGATACTCCAACTCTTTATTGTTTATTAGTTGAGTTGGGAACTCAAATCATGATCAGAACTGCAAGGATAATGGAAACTTCCTGATAATACTGCTGTGTACAATAAATACAATCTGTAAGTGAATGCCAACTAGTCTGAGTACTATTACAAGCAGTTCAATCCTACCCTGTCTCTGGCGGGTGTAAACTCTTCAGTGAGTTTCAACACAGTAGTCAATTCTTGATGCAGGATGAGTAGGGAGTTACGAAGTTCAGTATTTTCCAGCAGAAGTTCTTGGTGTCTGACCTCATAATTATGTATCAGAAGCTGATACATTTCTTCCTCTTGTCTGTTAATCATAAAAACTGCTTTCTCAATCATGTTTTGTGATAAGACACTATAATTACGTGACCAAAAAAATGACTTAAAAAAAATGAATGAAACAAAAAGACACTTTCCTCACAGCCATCTCCCCACTGTTGAATCGTTTAAATGTGCGATGAAAACACACATCTTCCGTAAACATTACTGCTAACAACCTTTCTCATAATGCTAGTCCTTTTTCACACCCTTCTTTTTGTGATATCATGCTACTCTCAGCTCTTGTTTTTGTTATTTGGTTCCTCTTTGTGTTTTCTGTATTTAATGTTATTCTTCATTTAGTACGGTTGTTTATTCTTTTACAGTTCATATGTTATTTGTTTGTTTTCCTGTCCCTCGTATGCTGTCCCTGTTTCATTCTTGTTCTTAAGTGCTAAGAGCATGCTCCTTAGGAGTGTGAGCATGCACTTTACAAATTTTGCATTTATTTTTATTATTATTATTACTACTACTATAACCTTATAACATTTTGATTTATTCTACCTTTGTACCATTGTAGGTTTATCTGCTTACAGCACCAAGTCCAATTACCCATTGGGTAGGCAATCATCAATATCCTAAAGTTCTTAAAGTGACTATATGTGATTAAATATATATGATCTGATGGCAGGAACCAACAGCAAACTGTAAGACCTCACCAAAAGATTGACAGACAGAACAAATGCATAAGGAATGGAGACCAGCACTCACAAGAACAAAGTCATGGTTAACACCAACAGTAACAATGAAGCGTTGATCCACATAAATGGATGTGATCAGCTTCATATACTTGGCAGCCACCCTTTCCAAAGATGGCAGCTACACATAAGACATTTACAATGGGATCACAGCAGCTGAATGGGATCTGGCACAGCAACATAGTAGGTTTGCTACCAAGTGCAGACTGTACATGTCCCTTGTAGCTCCCATCCTACTGTATGGATATGAGACATGCTTGCCATGGAGAGGAGAATTCAGGCAATTGAAAATAAGTGCCTGTAAAGGTTGCTCCAAATATCCTACGTGGAACACAAACCCAATTACTCTGCACAGTTTCCACCTTTGTGGGACACAAGAAACCACTACTCACAACAGTCAAGCAAAATAAACTGTCTGGTTCAGCCATGTGACCCAGCTTGACACTTTCTCTCAGACAGTAATTTCAATGCCAAGATGGACAGAGGAAAAACCGGGTTTCAAATATAAAAGAATGGATGACCATTCCATGCAGGACCTGTTAATCACAGCTCAAGACTGGTCTAAGGGCCAGCCTTGTTAGCTGCTGCCCCTTGATGACTAGTAATGGTAGACCAGCATAACAGTGTGTCCACCTGTACCACTCCAGGGATGAATGAATGAAAGGGGTGCTATTTGAAAGGGTAACTAAAGAGTTAAAGATAATTCAACTATCATGAATAATAATAACATTAATAATGACACATACAACTCCCCCTGACTTGGAATTTCATGGCATTTACAAAATATCTCCACGAGTGCGCTAAATGCATCACACATGATCTGGTTACAAAGGAACTCCTTCAGACAGAAGAAAAGCATTTTAATACACACACATGACAAAAATTTATGCAAAAATAAGCTTATTTTTAAATCTCACTTGCTCAATCCAGTTTTCCACTGGCTGCGCCGGCCATCTAAGTTTTGAACTGGATGCATTAAATCCATGCCTGCAAACATAACAGAAATTTCTTCTCAAGTACATTTACCAATTAAATACCATATAAAAATCTGACTTAAGCATCTCTTCCAGTTTATGTGTAAAAGGACAACAGAATTCAAAATTTGGAATATACCTACCAATTTTTCGATCTTGGTTTTTATCCATCAACAATTGGTGCAGCCGATCCTTCAGTCTGTTCATCTCTCGCTCTTTTTTCTTCAGTTCATGCTTAAATTGCAAATCCTTATGGTGCATGATGGACTGCAAGCACTTCACCTACACATACATGTACAATTATTTTATATGACAGCATGACTGCAATTGCATGAATGTCTTTTCTCTTAACAGACACCTGTGACATAAGGGAGCAGCACCCTTCCATAACACTCCCCACCCCTTTCATCCATATAACCCACAACTCCCAGAGTGAAATCCCCTTTAGATGGCATTACTTCTTCCACCCAACGTAATCAACAACAACAGCAAAAAAGGTATCCACTTAACAATAAACAAAGCTGTTTAATACATAATGCAGACCTCTTCCTTCTCCGTCTTCAGCTTACAAGAGATCACTTTATGCTGTGACGTCAGTTGCCGTAATTTTTCTGTTTCCTGGGCCAGTGCCTTGTCTAATGCTTGATGCTGTCGATTTGCTCTTGCTACACATGACTTCTGGTGATTGCAATCACTGTTAAGACGTTGAATTCTAAGAGATCACAGAAAATCAAAAATTATAAAGGCAATATAGCCCAAAGAAAAAAAAACAACCTATAATAGATACTTAAATTTTGAAAGTACTTTTTCTGAGAATGTTTTTTTGCAGAAACAAATATCTTATATGAAAAGCATCTTGTACTTAGTATAAGAATCAACACAGACTGAAAGGAAAAAAAAAATTAGGAAAGAAACTTGATAAGACAAAATTCTAAGGCTTGCCTATTCTCTAAGTCATCTCTTGTGCTAAAAAGATGCTGATACAGTTGAAATAAGTCGTAAGTTCTGTTCAAAATGCAGACTGTGTCAGGTTGCCCCTTTTTATCGAAGGCAATGGAGGACATGCCTAGTAGCTGGAGCTCCTAAGGAAAACAAGAATTAAGCATCCAGGCAAAAATACAATTTATGCAAAATTAAATAAAATGCCATTGTACTATAACAAATTACAGATAATAATGAGAAAATATAAAGAATTCATAAAAATCATTACTTGTTACTTATACCAAAAAATCTAGAGTAGTATTTACATATATGTTTTACAAAGAAAGACAAGTTGAGTACTGGGCAAGTTTGGGCTGATGAATTTCCTCAGGATATGGCATTTTTTCCTCTAATATGGGTTTTGAGACATGAATAGCTTATTTCTTGATTTACTGAATCAACAAACATAGGGCAATGACAGTTCTTATGATGAGGATGATGATTGATGGATGATCATGATGATAATGGATGGATATAATGATGTAGATATAGCAAATAAGAGTTGTAATTGCAGACTGATTTTCTAAATTTAATTTTTTAATAGAATTAAACTTGTAATACCGCTAGTCCTTCTTCATGGAAAAAGACATCTAGGCACTTGCCTGATTAAGGTAGGCCACACAGCTACCAATGTTGCTGTCTGTACAAAACAGTTCTTGTGCTGCTGGAATATCAGTGCCATTAGTAATCGGTTCTACATCACGAAAGTCACTATTTCCTATATCCTCAAGATGGAATGGTGATCCTGTGTTTGTTGTGTAAAATGACAGCAGCTTCCAGTCTGACATTCTAAAAGCGCCTAAAAAGCAAATAAAAAAATGTCAGAGGGGCATTTGTTACCATGATAAAAACAATAATACATACAAACCAGAAATGTCACATAATAGCAATCACACACACACAACATATATATATATATACATCATATTCTGAAAATGCAATTGTAACAATCTATAAAATTGACAAATATCTATATATATACATAAACAGCGAACAAAATCGGCAGCACTACTTTTGTAATGTGCAACAGTGAGTCCACAATACATCATATTTGCATTGCAAAATGTTCCCTTTAATGTTTAAAGAGAAAACAGGTACATAAGTATGGGTCCAAAAAAAAGGAAAAAAAAAAAGCAATGAGTTTTAAAAGTTTACTGCTTTAATTTCTTTCTGCTTTTGTACGTCAAGACCCGTTTCTTACTTTGTGTTCTAAGGATCAAGCTTTAGAAACTGTCTACATCGTGTGCAATTAACAAATAATGAAACTGTTTCTGGAATAGCAAGGGTAAGAGGAATGTTTGGTGGCTTTATTAAGCTTTGAGGCGAGAAGTAAAGTTAGTGGCAATCTGTCCTACCATAACTGATGGTGAGAGATATGTTTAGCAAGATTTGGTTTTGCAACTGTATCACCATTTTTCTAATCAGTACTGTGCATATATGCTACAGTTGTGTGGCTTTTATGTGGGTATCTTTATGCTTCTAAGAAAAAAACCCAGGGAGAAATGGTAAGAGACTGCATACATAGACTGCTATATGCAACTGAGTATGAAAAATGAGCTCTTTTGTTGACAGGAAAGGGAAATGATTTCCTGGGTGATAAAAGTGTAAGAGGTAAGTTACACTTGGTTGACTGGTTCAAATAAAATGGGAAACGTCGTTTTACATGTCGCATACATTAGGGGATTGCCACAGTAAGTGTTCATGAGGAAACATTTAAAAAAAATAAAGTTAACGTGCATGCTAGAAAGGTTTGACAAAATTAACGAAAGTAAGTATAACATGTCTGCTTAGTGTCAGCAAGAAAAGCTCTCTAAGAAGAAAACTTAAGTTGGAAGAAACTGTAACTTTATAAATGAGTAATCCACAGCTAAAGACTAACATTAGTCAAAATATGAAATGAAACTCAAAGTTGCTGGTAAGTTAAATGAGCATCTTGCTGTCAATAATTACATTAAAAAAAAGAAAAAAAAGAAAATGGCATTGTGAAAATTTTTAAAAGCACACGTAAACTAATCTAAATTCTTACTATTGAAGTCAGTCACAGCCAATAGGAGAGCCTTGATGTGTTGCCCAGTTAGCAAACTTAATTTTGTGACATTGCAGGAAATGAGGTTTTTGACCTTTTTTTGTAACCCCAGATGTCACAAGAAAAATGTGTGCTCAATGTCAAATGAGCTTGTCCATATGGCACTCAACATCAGCGTAAAAAGCTAAATATATGTGCATTTAAAAAAACCGAAAAGAGTCAAGAAAGCAAGTGACAAATTTAGGGCACTTTTTGAATGTCCATATTGATCTCTACCGGCAGCTCGAGAATAAAGCGATCAAAAGATCAACACAACCATGGTGCCGAAACATAATGAACTTAACATCTACAAAGATTATAGATCAATAAAGCAGTGAAGAGATAAGAGATGCGAACAATATAATTAAAGTGGTCTCGAGAAATACAATGACTTTAAAAAAAAACACACACAACAGTTTCAATTAATAAAATAAAGTTGACTTTAGACTATACTGGATGCGTACAAAAAAAATTATGAGAGGGGTATTCTGGAATGGACAAAATCGAGAAACTAACAGAATCAAAAGAAAATTTAGATTGGATATTATGACAACTACAAAACGTCGATCAATTAATTCACCAAAGAAACGAAAGACGGTGCAGCGAATTTACAATGAATGTGGCCAAAATGGCACGTGTGCCACATGATTTGGACATACATGTTACTAAGACACCTGACACACAACGTCTAGTAAACCATTCTGAAACTTCCTAACCCACCCCTCTTTCGTGTCTCGGCGTCCCTCGCTCCCCGCAGAAGCAGAGTTATGGTGACGTCATGATAGTTTCGAACAAACAACTGTAAATACGCATAGTAACATTACTGAATTGACCAGATGGTAATTATGCATTTACGATTTTAATAATATGCTCTTAGACGATTATTTAGAAATCTTGATACTCTGTTCCCCGAAGCTTGCGTATTCCCGTTGACGTGACAGTACGTAAGCTCTTCCTGTGACCAAAATAATGCTTTGTCATTGCAAGGTATAACATCTGATGATAATCTTCTTCGGTATCTTAATTTTCTGTGGTCAGTATGTGGCTTTAGACCTCGTAAATGGGAGGGACACAAGTTTTTTGATCGCTACAACGAACAGCTAGTTCTCTGCAAAGGTGGCGGTCTATTTCACATTTTCTTGCTTGAGTCGACCCCAGACTACATGGTGTCAGAAACTGCTATATAGTTATACAAAAGTCTTTAAAAATAAAGAGGCTAGAATGACAGAACTCTAAAATTCATCTTAGTTTCCCATTTACGCAGACATATGCGCGCAAGAGAGTCGAAATTGTACAACTGAACAT
Source organism: Pomacea canaliculata (assembly GCF_003073045.1). Lineage (NCBI taxonomy): Eukaryota > Metazoa > Mollusca > Gastropoda > Architaenioglossa > Ampullariidae > Pomacea > Pomacea canaliculata. The sequence goes on from NC_037599.1 coordinate 13,488,969, forward strand.
CCTGAGGGAGATCGATTTTTGTGTTCATTCATATGCACGTACAAATTACAATCGATGAGAGTGGTGCGCAGATCATCCGAGAACAATAATGTTAAAAATAGGAATCTGTTTAGATGAACGCAGATGTCATATCCCCCATTACCATTGAATCCTTTAAGCGTGTACTAAAGACACGCCTTGAGCACTACTCCTACCAGCAGTCCACACAAAACGAGCTATATAGTATATATAGTCCAAACTTCCCTACTCATCTCACTCTGCAGAATCACGATACCCCCAGTTCTTGTTACCCCATTGGTCTTTTATCGGTCCTCTTTTATCAGTCATCAGTATATGCTGTTGTATATCCTTCCGTCCTTCGTATGGTTGAATTGAACGGTGATCAGCGTACATCTAGTTTTGGAGTTATATATGACTTTTGCAAATCTTGGGAGTTAAGAGTTCAGAAAAGAGTGATATCACAGGTAGGTGATACTATTATAGGTGGAGTACTTGATTAATTGTTGCTCGCCTCTGTTGCTTTAGATTACATTTACAAGATTAATTATATTGACCTAGCTCGACTTGGCATCAAAATACAGAGGTGACCTTTTATGTCGTTTGGGGAGTGTACTGTTAGAGAACCTACTTTTCTCGGGGCCAACTTTTCAGTAAGGGCGGTGCCCATCTACTCGATCCCCGTCTTACCGTTTTACCTTCACCAACCCTTTTGAGCCATCGCCGACAGCTTGGACGACTTGGTTAAAGAAGCTCGCTGCGGCACACCGATATTGAACGGGCGCACCTTTGGATTCGGACGGCAGTTGTCTAACCACTCAGCAACAAAACATAAACAAATAAATATAATCAGCCGAGGAATAGAAATGCTAAAGTTGTAGGTAAAATATGTTAAAGGTCAAGATCGTCCCAACCCTCTTTATAGAGTCAGGTAACCATTCCCGCCAGGTGGATCAACTGCATGGGGGAAGTGAACTGCGCTACACGGGATCGAACCGGTGCCACTCTCAGCTTAGACGACGGCGTACTAACCAGGCGGCTATCCGCTCACTATATTTTCCTTTTTTTATGGTGCACTTATTAGAGTTTGGTAAAAATTATAGTACTCATCAAGATTTGTAATTCTGAAAAGAACTCGAACAAACAATAAAGAAGAAAATAAGTATAGATTTTGTTTACAGGTGGTTATTAAAAGAGATTATATGTCCTACACATTTGTTACCTTTTTTTCTTTTTTTTTTTTTTTACATCTGATTACATCCTCTGCATCCTGTAGTAGCAGCATAATTGATATCAAATCTTCGAATGGTTTTGTTTTGTTTTTTTTTTTGGGGTGTTTTGCTTCTTTGCATGTGCGTGTTGCTTTATACAATACAATCCATGGACTTGTATAGTTCGTGCTTTATCTTGGAATTTATTTTTGTGTTTGTTGTGACAAATAGAATAGCTAGTAAAATGTACCCCGAGAAGAAAAATAAGAAACATACTGATTCGAAGGTTCAAAAAGTATTTCTATTACTTCCCTTAAATATACCAAATTTCAATAAAGAGCAATAGGTTTATATGCTGTAGATACTGACAACAGAACTCCCAGTGCCGTGGAGTGGAGAAACTCTTTTTGTTTACCAAAGGGGAAAAAAATCTGCTGTAGAGAAGGAGAAAACAGAGGTGCATAAAATAGCCCATCAATGGCGTCTAGACAAACCATGTAGAAAAAGTAGCAGTAATATACTAGCAATTAGTCCATGAACTGCCCTTTGGTCCCTACTTCAGATCTCATACTTACACGAAAAATACCACTATCAAAAATGCAAACCTAAGGGGAGTATAATAGAGACCAATTATGTTCTACCTAATTATTCCCACGAACTTTCCATCATCCTGTGACCTGTCGTCAGCGGAAATAGCAGTTTCCCAGCGAAATCTTCTCATAACCTCTAACCTTCAGCTTAGGAAATTAGAGAGCGATCTGCCTGGTAGCCTAGACCAATGAATAAGTTTGGAAGAGTAATTTGGATCTGACCTGGCTTAAATCACACTGAAAGGCCATGTAAACCAGTCCTTGGGAACTGAATTTTTGTCTACGAAGTTTTTTTCACGTGAATCCATGAACCGCTGATACTGGAGTTTGAAAGTCTGTAAGCAACAGTGCAAACAAGTTATCCATCTAATCAAACCGTATAAAACGATACATTTGTGTAATGTTAACAGCAGAAGCAACAACAACCCAAACAAACAAATCGGAGCATAGGATGTTGCTTTCAAGCAACCATTTAATGACTCGACTAGGAGAGCATTGAACAGCAAATAAAGATATTTATGCAGTAAAATATGAAACAAGAAATATGTCATCATTCGATTGCTTCGCACACTGATTTTATACACTTTTACACTATTTTGGAATCGTATATGTTCAGCTAGTGGAAGCTTTTGGTGTTGATTCTTGGGAAACTTTTTTTTTTTTTTTTTTTGCCATATGCTCAAAGTCAGATAAATTACCTAAAGTCCTTGCTTTAGTCGTCAAGAGGTTCTTAAAAACTGCCATTTATAACGCAAAAGGACGTATAATAAACCCGTTTTTAATATTTAGCTATTGGCAGACATTCCTGATCCCTTAAGGCAGCTTCGTGCTTTTAAAACTCTCGTCTGTCTTTACACGAGATAAACTTGGCTATCACTGCTCTTGGTCTGTCCCTGGGTGCTTTTCACACATGGTGCAAAGCTGAAATTTTACACGTCAATGTCTGATAGACCAAGTCTTGGCTTGATAAATTGAAGTAGTTTTATTTTCCTTTATCATTCTTCTACAGTTTCTTTTCTGTGATCGTCAGGTATTCCACATACCCAATCTTACAATGGGGTAATTGATAAACATGTTAACAAGACATGTTCCTAAAGTATATTTCTGATCACAAAAACATCACCAAACCTTAAACATGTGGGAGAGAATCGGAGAACCGGGAAAAGACCCACTTAGACATTGGAATAAAACGTTCAGTATTTCAACCGGGAATGTATTGTCCCTGTTCTGTCAGCTATAGAGCAGCTGTTCTACAGTCACACAACAAAGGACCCTATCGTTTTGATCGTTTGAACTCCTCGGAAGCACAGAACTGCGTGAGTCAGGCGTGTTAACGCCACTGCGCCATATATAAGCTGCAGCTTCCAGCTTCTTGTGACGTGCAGCTCGCTGAACTGACACACCACCACCACCAGCAGCAGCAGCAGAGTGGACGGTCACCAGGAATTTCACGGTAGTCATTTCAGGTCGAATTAAAGCAGAAACGGTAAGTCTTATACCATACCAAGTAATGTCCAACAGATAGAATTCTATTGATAGAATTGGAGATGGGGAGCTAATGAAGACGTGACTTAATGAATAAAGGCTCTCTTTTTACTCCTTTTCACCACATAAGGATTGCGTATTTTTGGTTTCTACACGTTTGACATGGTTTTATTAAGTAGTATGTGTATTTCATTACCAATGTCCCATTTTCTTCCTTTTGTGTGTGTGTGTGTCAGTCTGAAATAGGTTCCAAGATTTCGTGGTGTTCCTTACGGGTGAGGAATAAATGAAAAACTTTGCTTTTTCTTTCCCTCTCTAGTGCGCAGTTTTCTATTGATCATTTTGCAATTTTAGCGGTTAGTGCATTTCACTGCATTGGTGACACCATAATTTTGAATGTAATGATGATCGTTTTAAGTCACCCATAAAGTATAGCAATTACTGAAAAATGTATAGCTCCCTTCAAAAAAGATACAACGGTGGACAAAATATCATGGTGTATGCCCCTGCTGCAAGGACAAGACATTCGGCCTCGAAATAAGCATTCAAGATGGGCTGAAAACATTGAGAAATCTTGACCAAGTCTAGTAAACGACTCTTTATGGCTTCAAATTCAGCAGGCGCTCTGGTGACATTACAATAAGAACTGTGAGTGACAAAACATTCAGCTTACACAAAATTTTAGTTACAAAGCCTTCTTTGAGTCAGTGGTATGTATTTTAGGTTAATTGATGCAGTACTAATTGCAGATATTTTAAACATACGCGCACGTAGACACGATGTATTCTTTCTGTGCCTGCCTTTTTTTTATGTACAAAGTCTGTGTATTTAGTACACATTCAGCATATGAATGCCTTACAAAGTCCGTGAACTCTAGTTGACTCTTGTTATGCTGCACCCTTAAGGAGCACTTAGCAACACACACGTTTTAAAGGACTAGTGGGGTGCAATTTTGTTGACATAATAGGGTAACCTTAGATAACCCAAGATACTAATCCCCAAATCTGAATTAATACTAATCTGGTTCTCGAGATATTACTAACATCACTATGCGCAGAAAGAGGTCAAAATCATGAATGTCACATTTAATACATTTAATTAACAGATGCTCCATTCTTTCGTTGGCTGAGGGCTTGACAGGCCCTATACAATGTTAGCGTGTATGGCTGACCTCTGTGCATGGTGATATGTGCACGTGTGCATCTCGAGAACAGAAGGGACGTATTCCCCCAGATTAGGGAAACCCCACTATTCCTTTAATGCATTTGTCATGCGTGTCCAGGTGACGCTGAACTGCAAAGGTTTAAAATATTAATGCCCCAACGGCTTTGCAAGGAGCTTTGTGTTTTACGAGGGGAAGTTGGTGTGGAGGACAGAGCAGGGTAACCGCGAGCTATTTACTTCGATTTGTGAACTGTTCTGGACTGGTAAGGATATTTGATCAGAAAGATGAGCTATCATCCAATAGTTTTTTTGGGGAAAAAATTAGGGCATTTTCTTGCTGACAGTGATGACTTCTAAAGTTACGTTTAATTTTATTATTATTAATGTACCTCATTATGCAAACATCATCAGTGCTGAAATGGTTAGTGACCAATGTGCTATCACCGGTGACGTAACCATTACCTTGAGATAGACACCCTTCAGAAAGACATATCACTGGCTGCAGATTGTGCTAATAAAGAGGGTTCCGCCATAGAACTCGGATTACACAATAGCCGCTTAGAACAAGGCTTTTCAACGTAACAAAAGCTCACAAGGAAGTTTATGCATTCTTAACAAGACTGTTGATTGGCTAGGATAATATGCTAGACTGACATGCTATACTACCGAGTGTGGCTAGACATGACACGCAACCACTTTGCTTATCACCAGCGAAGAATGTCAAATACTGTACACTTATATTGTATATTCTCTATAGAGATCAAAAGCTACCTGACGAGACTCGACTAACAGTGCTAGTTAGTCCTTTGTAGCTATACAAATTTCTAATATTGCATTAAAAGATGTAGACTTTGAGTGAGGCTTAAAATAAACGAACCGAACCAACCAATAGTCAGCTAATTAGCACCTTACAATCAATCAATCAGTCAATCAATCAATCAACATGATGAAACACTGTGTATATATACACAGACAAACGGTTTGATAAGAGACAGACACAAAAGCTAGATATGAGTGACTAGGAATAAAGGAATAAAATTATTTTATCCGCTAGCAAAGTACGCGATGCGTACCTGTGATCAACGAGCGCCGCTAACAGTGTACTACGTCACGCTAACAGTGTACTACGTCACATTGGTACACCATTCACAACACTGGCAGCCGTCAACACCAATCACAGCGACAGTTCTGGTTATTCGGACGATGACAGTCTGCATTTCTCGTGGTTCTGGAAAACTGCTACTTTAAGCACGAGAAATGCAGACTGTCAGCGTCCGAACAATCCCAACTGTCGGTCTGATTGGTGTTGACTGCAGGCAATGTTGTGAATAGTGTACCAACGTGACGTAGTACACTGTTAGCGGCGCTCGTTGATTGCAGGTGCGAATCGTAACTAATAATTAATTCACAGATGGGTTTTGGAGGCTGAAATGTACAGGTTAGTTTTAAAGCGCATATATCTACTTATATGTGAAAAAAACGGCAAACGGTTCAAGTTGGTCTTTAAGTGTAAAGAGCAGTTAGGATACCACATTTTGCATGTTGCAATTTATGCTGGAAACAGGTTATATTTTTAGATGTCTAATATGTCTGTAGTATTACATACAACTCTTATTTGCCTACAACGTTCTTTCAAAATTAAAATCTTTTCGACAGAGTGCGATTTTGTTACGTGCATGCACGCTGTTCACATGTCTCATTATACACATTCGATGGTTCACCGAGGTTGTGCCTTAATGTCAAAGGCCATCTTCAACTGTTAAAGGTTACTGAGACTAAGCTAAGTAATTACGTTAAAGACCATACGTACACGCTTTTTTAACTCTAGCTATTGGGTTTCATCCTCTCTCTCCCCGTTCCTCTCTACCCACTTCCCCCTGCCCCCTTTTCTCTCTCTCACACACACACAGCAAGAGAGTTATGATGTGTCCGTGTCAAAGAGACACTCCAAGAGTTTTAGCCAGTAAAATAAAATGTGAATCCCCGACCCCTTCTCTCTCTCCGTTAAAATACTTGCTTATCTCGTATAACCTAACCAAAGGGTCTCAACCAATGATTGCTGTTAATTTTAAAGTCTGCTAAGATTTGAAACAAAAAGCATATTTGCAAAATTATAAACTTGTGAATATTATTCAAAAAAAAGAAAATCGACATCTGTAGAAGCACATCTTATTTAGAGCAACGCTGTTTTTTGTTTCGTCGCTGGTTTTTTTACAAAAATGTAGGTTGTTTTTTTTAGGTCGCATCCAGTTCCACACCTGCACGTCCCCCACTACCCCTCCACATACATTTCAGTACACCACCAATCTGGGGCGTGAGGGTAAAAAATCGTTCAGCTTATCTGAATGTGATACCGCACGTGGCCCGTGCTCTTATCCCATACGGGATACAGCGGTTGCCACATCGAGGCGCAGTAACACGTCAGCAAACACCTCGTTTGTCCATGGAAGCGTTCCTAGACTGAGACTGTATGTATGCCGCCTGAGACTGCCTCTTGGATGGCAGGCCGTGCCACTTCAGCAGCAGCAGGTAGAGCAAGTTTTGGAAAAGGGCAAACGGAGTGGGTTGGATGGAGGAAGGGGCCGGGGAAGTGAGCTTCGTCTGCAATTCTTCAACCCTTCGACCTTAGCCCCCGAGCTGGTACGTAGCACTTAGCTGGTTTTAAGTGATTACAAAAACAAACCAAAAAAGCCTGATGAACCTACTTTTTTCTGAGCAGTTCGTGTGTAGCACTACGAATGCATCAAAGTCGGGCATCTGCGTTTTTAGCATTTGAGGAGTTTAAAAATTTTCTTTTATTTCACATTTTTGTCTCTTCATTTTCTTCCTGCGACCCCTAGAGTGTTGTTGCGAGAAGTTGCCTTCGTTTTTAGAGCGTGTGTCGGTTCAAATTTTGCAGAGGATTTAAAAAAAAAAAAGGTACGTGGTTTGTGTTCATTTCAAGACATCGAATCGTCAGATTTGACATTTTAATTCGTTGGTGTTTTTGTTTTGCAAAACTCAACAAGTCAGTCGATCACAGCGCGTTCATTATTGACATGCTCATACACAGTAGTTCTTGTTAACTGTTGAATGATCATCAACAGAAACGCAGTCTGTGACCTACATGCAAGCTAGCTGCGCTATCCCATCTTCACTCGTGATCAAGGTCAAAGGTGTTTACGGGCATCGAGGGCATATAGACTGTAAAGCTATTTGTTTCACACTTTTTATAACTACAGTTGTTATGGTTGTCAGGTCCTTACGCGTTTAGAAAAATTACTGTGGAAAATTGCTGCTTCTTGTATAGTCTCTTCGTCATAAACCATTGCAGTCAGACATAAGAGTTGTTGCCTTCTTGTTTCTCGTGGTCTATGTTGCTCTTAGATGGGTATTTATATATGCATTCTTTCATTCTGTTCGTTTTATATGATGTGCGACTTACAGACGCCTGAACACATCCCAGACGTATTGATCCTCTCCTCAGTTGTGACTTCGAACCTATAGCACCAAATGGACCTGTAGCTTAAGTTCTGTAGTATTCCGAAGACTTGACGAAGACTGACCAGTATAAGTCAGTTTACTTCATCATTCCATGCAGGGCCGCTGAACCAGCATGGGCCCTAAGGCAGACGACTTCTCCGGGCCCCTTGAAATTGTAATAGTAATTTTTTTCCAGTATATATTAATATACTTACAATTTGATTGTCAATATCTATGTTTCATTCAGTAAAGTAATATAGACTGTGCACTAGGATCTACATCAAAAAGAAGACAAGAAAAAAAAATCCATTGACCATATGGCTGGGCCCCCTTCACAGCCGCGGGCTCGGGTACAGCATCCCCCCCAACACACACACCCCCTTCTCGTCAGGCCTGACCTCGATTGTGTCGCAACCGATGAATGAAAAAAAAAATATCGCTTTCAATTACATGTCAGCACGAATCCATTAACAAAATACTTGCTTGATTCATGCTCGGTGCTGCGATGCCTTGCAATAACAGTGGGGCATCCCTCCAACCCAGTGCCCCTGCCCTCGCCATTCAACTGTCACTTTGGTGACGTCAGCGGGCCAACCAATCATGGAGGCCGCGGAGATGGCGGCGATGTGGCTTCACGTAGCAGAACGACGAACGTGTCCTCAGACAATGAAGGTCTTCCATGATTGTGTTAGTGCGGCTCCTTTGTTCGTCAGTGGTTGGTGACTTTCAGAGCTGCGGAAATGTTCGTAATGCTTTACCAGCATAACACACCAGGGACAAGGACATTTTATTCTGCCCGATGGACAGCTCCTATCGAAAATGGGTCAGCCATGGTGAATACTGTAGACGTGTATTAGTACCACCTTTTCCGTGATATACTATATACATTTCTGTACATTTGCTTCGGAAATGTAGGTTTATCTAAAGAAGATTATGAAAATTCTGTTGAATACCTAAAAGTTTGTTATTCTTAATCATCACTAAAAATTCATCTGTATTCACTGCTGGCGTTACCCTACCACAAGCCTTGGGTGTAGGATTAGGCAGTAGAGCGAAAGACAATTGATCGAAGATGGAAACAATGGCATTGTACTGATGTACTTATCCGTACACACGAGAGTCATTAGACTCTAACCAGTCATTCTGACTGAGGTATCAATCATGAAAGTTTACTTGAAATTGTTTATCCAGTTCAAAAGTTAAAACATACAAACCGTTTATAAATGTGGTGAAGGATTTATAATGAAATTGTATGTTCACCTCGTTGGTCATAAGCCATCACAGTTTGGAAATGTTTTAAACAAGACTGAGATGATCTATTAAGTAAATTTAGCTGTTATGCATGCTTCATTTTATGTATGTAGAATGTAGCAGATGCCCTGGCTATGCAGAGACAGACCAAAACATTTGGTGCACATTATTATTCTCTAAAAATGTAACAAATTTTGATCTTATTTTTTTGTTAAATCTTGTTATTCATTTTTATTGTTCTGAATACATCAAAACAATACATGTTGGTCAAGTACTTAATTTTAGTTGTCGAAGTGTAAAAATAGCCCATCTGAAAGTAGATAATGTTTGAAGTACATGTTCCTTTCTTTCTGTATTGTGCAGATATGGAAGCGGCTGTTGTGGTCTGATTGACAGCTGGCCATGACACAGAGGATGCCCTGGGTGAAGAGTTGGCTTGGCTGGCTCATTGCCTGGGACACAGAGTCACAGGTTCTGGTTACAGTGTATGTAGAAAATGCCATGCAACCCCATCGCCTCTCCCGCCATGCTCGTCGTGTTCTCCTTACTACCAGTATCTGGTCTGTGCTTCTGCTGGTCTTTATCTTCTTCTTCACCTACACAGTGCTTCTTATCTTCATTAGACAGCCATTACAGGAGGAGAACTTCAGTGCTGTATTTCCTGGTAGCTCACCATGGTCCTCAGGTCATTCAAGACAAAGGATCAAATTATTAGGAAGAGATTTTGGAGAAGGGATATTTGGCAGGAATCTTAGTGATAATCCTGCAGCATTTTTTGATGGTGCACATGGCAGAAGAACTGTGTGGAATGCTGAACAGCTTTATGACACTGGAGCAGCCATTCCTAAATGCCAACATGGATCTATGTTCCTTATCATTATAACATCATCACCTGATCATTTTGAACATCGACAAGAAATTCGCAAATCATGGTGCAATCCTGAATTGTCCAATGACAAAGTAAATGCTTGGCAGTGTGTATTTCTGATTGGACAGACATCCATTCCTGAAATAAATACAAGGTTAAAAAGGGAAAGTGAACTCCATCATGACATCCTTCGAGGCAGCTATCTGGATTCTTATCGCAATCTTACCCACAAAGTCATGCATGGCCTATCATGGGTAGCAGCCAAATGTGAGGCCCCGTATGTTCTGAAGACAGATGATGACTGCTTTGTCAATACACATTTGCTGCTGCAGTTTTTGCTACATCACAATCCACAAACCAGCAGGCTGTATGCAGGAAACATGTTGTTAGATAGTAGTAGGAGGAAAGTGATCCGCAAGCCAAATGAAAAGTGGTCTGTACCAGAAAAGGATTACCTCCCCGACTATTACCCTGTCTATGCCAGTGGCAGTGGCTATGCCCTGTCGTTTGATGTTGTGTCAGAAGCAGTGAAAGAGAGTCATTTTATAAAACCCATTCCTAATGAAGATGCTTACATTGGTATTGTAATGGATCATCTAAAAATTAAGCCAACTATTAGTGGACGATTTACACTGTCTAGCAATGGCTTGCGACTTTGCAATTATTTGTATATATTTGTAGCACATGGTGTTTCTCCCCAAATGCACAAAGAAATGCATGCAAATATGATGACTGCTGAGTCAAAGTGCAATGATGATGATGAGATTAATACATGGTATTGATAGCATGAATGAACTGTCTATACTGCTAGTTTTAACTGTATTTCAGCTTAGTATAAGGTATAGCTAAATGATGAGAAATGTGTGCATGCAATTTCTTATAGTGCTGCTGTTAGAATAGAATACAGTATACTGGCTGCTGGGTTTTTGGTTTTGTTTTTTTTTTAATTTCTCAGTTTTGCCTGTTTGTGTAATTTATGTGGCTAAAATCTTGCATTGTCAGCTGCCACTAAAATTATTTAAGACAACTACAATGGATTATGTCACTTCAGATATACTTTACTCATACCATGGCAATAAGCATGAACTTTGGTCTGGAAGCCATAAGCGGAGTGTACTAGATGAAGAAAGACAAAATATGATAGTTTAAATTGTGGGGCTCATATTTGGAGGCAAAGCAGTAAATTAAGACATCTTCTCTAAACTGTTTTTCAAGATGTGCCTTAAGACTAAGAGGCTGTATGAAAAAATAGCTGGAAGAAAATAGAGGCTATACATAGTTCACAATTAAATGAAGAAAATTTTTTTCTGCATATTGAAATACTTACTATGGATTGTTCAGCAAACACAATGTTATCACTGCTGCTGACCACAAAAAATGAATTGTGAATGAATTCTTAAGTTATTTTGGTTATTCTGTGACAATGATAAATGATAGATTTTTTTGGTTTACCATTTTATGGAAGTATTTATCTACCAAATGTTCTTGCATTTTTATGTTTATGCATCTTGTGCCATTACTGCAAGTACAATAGTCATAACAAATGACGTCTAGTCCATAAAGTGAATTAGTAATATTTGGCAGTTCATCGAATGTCTCATGGAGATAAAGTTTAAATCAGAACAGGCAATAATTTTCTTTTTATTACTGATTTAATTTTGATCTTATAATTTCTGCATGTTATGATTAGTATGAATCATGTTGGATATAGTGTAGTTAAAATGTTAGGAAGGCTTGTTCTATACACCGGTGCAAGAATCGTGAAATAGCCTTGGTTTCATACCTCTTCATACTTTCATACTTTGCCTTTTCCAACTAGCTGTTATGACATTGTAATACTGTAAGACATTTTCCCATTAAAGTCAGAATAATCTTACGTGCATTTATCACTCATTTCAGCTCATGAAATCTGTAAAAATTCTTGAAACTATCACAAAGTTACAATGAAAGCATGGAGGTAAATAAGACTAAAGAGGAATTCAATTTTTCAGATGATTGTGCATATAACTATACAGCAACAGTTCTTCTCACCCTGCCCTTATGTGAAAATCCACAGCTGGGAGGGAATGCCGCTGTAAAATATTTTATTTAGAGGTGGTGTAGATATTTACAAATTGATTTTCATACGGTAAATGAAGGACTTTGCCATTTTACAAGATATGTTTCATCATTACAAAATAATACACTGCCATCTGAGATTGTTGTTGGTAGGTTATGCACAATGATCTGCTCATTAGGTTATTCAAGAAGATTGTTCAGCAATGTAATAAAATCAAAACTAGATTTTTACTGCATTCATGCTTTTATAATGTGTTATCACAATTACTGAATTAGCAATGTGTAATACAAAACTTATCATGTATGTTAGTGGGAGATGGAGGAAAGTTGAAATCACTTTAAGACATTAAAGTTGTTCCACTCTACTATGATGTCCACCCACTACTTTTTACATGGAGAAAAGGATATTTTTCTCAGAGATCTGTAATTTTTTAATTACGTTTGAAGAATGACCACTTAGATTGCACTTTGACAATGTAAGGAGTGTCGTGTTCAGGTCTGTTTTTGAAAAGGCATCTGGACTGCCCTGGATAATAAATTTTAGAAAATGAGTAAATCATTGTAAAGAAAAATTGTTAACTGTATGTGAGAGAGAGAGAGAAAATTACTTTACTCCAGTCCCTAAGGATACTTAATTAAATATGTGTCTTTGTAGAAATGAAGATTAGAACCTATATTCTCCATGCTCTATGTACATGTAAAATTGATTATTTTTGTAGACTCATAAGAATATGATAAAAGTTTTAAAATTGCTGTGATTTAACTCATTTTCATTGAGGATATTTCATGTAGTCATCTACAGAATATTGCTGAAGAGTGATTCCAAACAGAAAAAGAAAAAGCAACTGATAGGAATACTGTATGATAGGATGGCAGCAGTTCCACAAACCTTTCTAAAGTGCAGACATAATATTTTAAACTTTCACAAAGGAGAAATTTCATAAATAATAGCAATGTTCTCATATAGATATTTCATTACTTTGTCGGGAATCTGGGTTCATTTTCACTTCAGATATGACTCTTGCTAAACAAGTCACAGCTGTCAGTCTGCCTATTATGAGTTATGTAAGATCAGCGCCTTCCATCACATTCTGTCTACGTGCGCTACCAACACTCTGTGTGTTTGTTCTACCCAGGCTTGATTACTTCAACTCCTTGGTTGCTGGCTGTCCTGAATATCTTCTTCACAAACTCCAGAAAGTACAGAACTCTGCTGCACGTCTGGAGTTTAGAGCTAGGAAACGGGACCACACCACTCCTCTTCTTTGTTTTTTGGACTGGCTACCCATCCATTCTCACATCCAGTACATGCTGTCTGTGGTGTATTTTAATTTCTTTGCTGGCACCTGCCCTGATTATTTCTCTGAACTTTTTTCCCCTTACGTCCAGCTAGATAACTCTGCTCCCGCTGCTCGTCTGATGAACATCTCCTTACTCTTCCTGTCACCAGAATGACAACATATGGCCACAGGATTTTTAGTTATTGTGCTGTGAAACAATAGAATTCTCTCCCTTTCCATATCCACCACCTACCCACTATTGAATCCTTTAAACGTGCACGAAAAACGCACCTCTTCGGTAAACATTACTCTTACTACCCTTTCCCACAAAGCTAGTCCTTTTTCACACCTTTCCCTGCTTGTCTTCCTTTTGCAATAACTCTCAGTTCTTGTTAGTTGGTTCCTCTTTGTGTTTTCTATTCTTATTTTTGTTGATCATTAGTACTATTGTTTATTTTTTCTTAGTTTATGTGTTATTAGTTTGATTTCCTGGTCCTCATTTGCTGTCCATGTCTCGTTCTTGTTCTTAGGTGCTAAAGATCATGCCTCTTAGGAGTGTGAGTATGTGCTTTAAAAATTTTGCATTTATTATTAAATGAGGTGGTGAAAACATTGTGGTGCAAATATAACTGTTACTGTGGTGTAATTTGAATCCATTAATGTACAATTTCTGTTGGTGTGCTAGGTTTTGGAGTTATAACAAGTGCTTGTGTTTTATATTTTCTAATTAATGAAAAGGGAACAATCATTTAAACATCATTGTGGAAACTGACTGCAAAAATATTGTTAATAATATATCCTTAGGGACTTGTGTTCAATACTAGCAATGCATTGCAATTTGTAACCACAAAAAAATGTGAAACTAGTGGCAACCACCAAAAAATGCAAAACCAGTGGCAACCACAAAAGATGTGAAACCAGTGGCATTGGATGTTTTTTTAGCTATGGGGCTATCAACAACACCATAAGGGCTAATTTATTTATCATATTTCATTATAACTAAGATGCTCTGTTGCTTTTATGTTAGATGATGTACAAAGTGTTGTCTAGTCAATTTTTTTGAATTGTTAAGCTTTATCTCTGCTTTAATATTTTAAATATTATTTTGATGGCATGTTCAGTCTAGTTCAAAGAGAATTTAGTGTTGGTTGTGCATTGTATTGTTTATTCTGTCTATGGAGACTAGACCATTATAAAGCTTACAAGTAATTTCTGTTGTTTAAATGTAAAGCTATGCCATACAGTGTTTCTTTATGAGATATATGTTTGAAAGATTGCTTGCCATCTTGTATAGTTCTACAATTTTCATTTCCTGAGACTTTTTTTGTGTTGTTTCCATTTGTGTTGTTAAAGATGTGGTTTATAATTGTGTTGATATATTTTTATCATAATGCATTCATTTTCCTTTTACTGCAAAGGAGTGACTGAAAGAAAGCAGAATATTTTGGTGCTGTTAATTTTCTTGGCTTTAAATGAAATAATTCGCACCAATTTTTTAACAGGGCAAATTTTGGCATTCAAGAGATGAGCAACCTGTTTAAAAGATAGATCGATAGTGTAAGGTGGAAGGTAGTTGTTTACATGTGTCTTTAAGTGTGCAAATATGTAAACATCGTCATAAGCAGAGGCAGAAACATACAATATACACAAAGACACACATCCAGTTTGATAGCTACCAATATAGTTGACACCTCACTTTAAGAATTGTGAGATTCTTTAAATAGTGCCATTTGATTTAATTGTAAATGGTATCTTCTTAATTAGAGCCTTCTTGGCTTTGTGAAATTCTTTATTTACAATTTGAAGTAAATCTAATGATGATCTCAAAATAAGTTTGTGTTTCTTGTATGAGATTAGCATTGACAGTAAAAAAAATTTAGGATTGTTGCACCCCTGTTGCTTTTGTTCTGTATATTTCTAGGAATGTCTTACGGAGAACCATTTTGCCTCCTCATAATGAGTACTTGCCAGTCTTTTCCTCTTCTATTGAAATATGTCAATAAAACAGAAGGAGAATTCTGACTGAAATTAATTTTTTTGCTGATGCATTTTGCAAGATTTATTTAAATGGAAAATTGTGTGAAAGGGAAGATAAAAATTGTATTTGACATTTACCTTTGTGGGCAAATATTTCCACACATTCTCTCTCAGCAGCTGCAACACCTGATGAAAAAATATGATGTCTTCATAATTTATCTTTGTATGTTCTGTTCTAGTGTTAGATAGAAAACAAAGATTATACATTTTTTCCCTTTGGGGCTTTTTTTTTCTCCCAAAAATATTTTTAGTTTTATTTTTGCAGATCCAGAATTCCCACAGTAACTCTTATTGTAGATCAAATGAAAAGTTTTAATTGACTTTGCGCTTGCATGAGCTTTTTATGGCTTGGCTTTAATGGTTTCATGTAACTCTGAAAGTATTTTCATTGTTCTTGTCATTTCTATTTGGAGAATTCCATAAAATGGAATGCACTATTTCTAATCCACCTATTCATGTGTGTGTTTGAGTTCATGTGCATTTGCACGAATTCAGTCCGACAATATATGCATGGTTCATTCTATCATTTATATGTAATTTGCATCTGCACACATACATCATGTCCAGAACACATGCACATTCATCGGTAGTCAACGGTAACTACCTAATTTTGCTCACATTTCTAGATTTTGCATATTCTGTTGATGGCAGTTTTAAACAAAAGATACATGCACAAATACTACATAAAGTGGTCAGTATGAAAGGAAATAGTGTGTCTGTAATCTTTGTAAGATAAAGTAGCATCCAGAAAAAACATGTCCCAGATGAGAATCTCTTCACCACCATCCTATACTGAGGAGGGGAACGTACAGTCACCATGTGTTTATGTTTATACATATGCCAGTGCAAATAAACAAATACTCTTTTGAAAAATTTGAAAAATTCGCCTTGCAAATTGTTTAGCTGCTTTCCTGAGCAAGCGAGTGGGGCGCACTGCTGTAGCTTGCATCTCACCTTGTCTGTCGTCCTCGTCGCTGGGAGAATGTAGCTGTCAAGGCAGAAAGTTAAAACTATTAATAATCGGCAAGCAAGGTAGTCGGCGACAAAACATTCTCGCAGGTCCGTGAAGGTAAGTCAACTTTTTGACGGTATTATCATTTTGTACTATTTGAATATTCTTCATTCACTGAACCATCAAAACTGAATACTCTCTCATTATTAACTACTACATTTTCACCGTCACGCATGACTGGCGCTCCGCGACTGCAGTGTGAGGCGCTAAACACTCGAGAAGGCATGCAGGCGCTGCCATTGTTTTATAGTCTGTCTCACATGCATTATTAACACGATAAAAACACAAATCTACAAAGGGCTTGACATTGCGAGTAATTAAAATGTTCTTCGCATCATATTTCGAGAAAAATTTGTTATTTCTCTCACACACTCATCTCCTCACTTCCATCAAAATCTTTCAGGTGCATCATTGTCTTGATGAGATGACAAAGACTTTTAGTAAACAGGAAGGGGTGTTTTATATATATATATTGCTGTTGTGTTTGGAATAGAAACGTGGTTTCATCTTAATGTGGGGGGATGGGGAAGTGTAGGATGGAGGGGACGGGGTTAGGGTAGGTGTGAGAGGAGAGTAGTTGCTCTGTGAAGCTGTAAGTTTTGTTTACTGCTGCTGATGCCCTCTTCCAGTTCTGGTCTCTTGCTGTTGATGTCCAGACTGGTTGCCAGATCACGTTTGTTACCCTTTTCCTATATTCTAGACTTCTATCTAGTTTGTATCTACTGTTCATTATTTAAAGGACCTTTAGTTTGTTATTCTTTTTCATTTTAATATTGCTTTTCTTGATAAATCTGGCATTTGCATTGTCTGACACCATCTTTACTGTTTGTTTTTCTGGGTTTAAATGTTTAGTTAAGTTACTCTACTTTATATTTAGTTATAGTTTTCCACGAGGGAATAAAGCCCGTATATTGACTACGGTTTAATTTATTTCAAAGATATATAATTCTTTCGAAGAGTCTAAAAAAAAAAAAAAAAGACGCAAAATCCCAGTACTGCGTGGCAGCTAACACGACTAATACCGTTGCTTGACACAGATGCTATTGTTGGCAGTTACTGTTGCGTGAATTATCGGGTGGAGAACATTAGCTTGGCAGTTTTTGTAGCTCCTGTCAGTTGTACGGACTGCAATGAAAAAAGGAAACAATAAATAGTCTATTATGCCAAGTGGCCTCATGGTCAGTGAACATGTGATCTACTGTGACGAGCTGGCGAAGGACTGGTGGCAGGCTGAGCCCAACTCACCCCTTCTTCAGGTGTATATTGAATCTTGTAATGCGCTCTGCCCAATGGGCTGTCCAGTTCCCCAAATGTAAGATGCCTGGGGAATAACCGATCTTCGGATGTGGTCCACGAAATCGTCCCTTGTCGTATCTCTGTATAGAACTGTATTTTTGCTGTATCAAATAATACATCTACGGTATAAGAGTCAAGGGGTGTGAGAGATAATCTGATGACATGTTTTCTGCTGTGTCTGTGGGCACAGTGCAATCACGTCTTATGATAACTGTGTTAATACCTCCGAAAAAGCACGCGGAAATAATGATAGCAGTATTAAATCATTCGTCCAGGACAACGCCTGTCCGTCGTTGCCAACCTGACAGTTAAGATGGATGACTCACATTCCTGGCCAGCGTCGTCTGTCTTAAGATCTCAACACAACTGACTCACTCTCTGTGATGGCGCTAGTCTGTCAGAGTAAAAAGTGACAACGTGCATCACAATGGACTGCGAGCGATGTGCAAACGCTTTACGTCATCAACCGTCCCACTGAACGTTAAACCCGTTCCAGAAAAGATATTAATATGACACTTGTTTGTCTACCACAATCTGTGCGCGTGAGTGTGTCTGAGAGAGAGAGAGAGAATAAGCATGTCCAGCTGGTCGTATCTGATCTTCACTGTAACGAGTTTATTCCCAATGATAAAATATTGTTTATGATTCACACAGGGTCGTCATGTCTTTGGTGTCGTCGTTGTCATCATCAGGCTGCAGAGTATGTGACAGACGCTCCATCTGCTCTGCTAGGTCCTGCTTGTTTACAGAGTGACTATCCTGACCCACCCTTGAAGCTGCATGCTCCTCACTTGCCCCAGCAATCAATTAGCGGCATGCAGACGCAAGTGACTGCAACATGGTTGACAGGGTGCGTGGCCGTGTCACGTGTCGTCCTGCTCCAGCGCCATCTGCACGTAATAGTGAGGCTGCACAGGTCTGCGCATTAATGCACTTCTCCTGAGAGATACCATTTAAACAGGTCTACAACCGACAAATCGTTGACAACAGCATGTAGCTACAGATACCAATACCACAAAAATAAGCCTGAATAAATGAATCTGCTACATGCAAGCGCGCTCTCTCATGTCCTCGGTGTGTCATGGTATGTGTAATTACAAAAGTGTATATTGTGCACGTGAGGCCGTAACATGTGCTCTGTGTGTGTGTCTGTGTGATAGGAACCTGCTCACGTGTATGGGCGACAGCCATGTTATGCCCACACGACAGCCGTTGTGTCGCGGGTCCTGCTGTACTACGGGGAGATGGTGGGGCGCCACCCTCTGCCTTTTATCTTGTTGCCATTGGCTGTCTTCGCGGGTCTTGGCGCAAGTTTGCCGAGGGTCGAGTGGTTCGACTACACCGACCAGGCTGACATGCTTTGGAGCAGCAGAACTCTGCGGGTAATAGCAGCCTGTCTCCACTTTTCCTTCCCCACCTTGGAGCATCAATCTAAATGTACTGAACGGGGTTGAAACAAGCCTAAATCTTGAGTTAGCTGTAAATTGTTTTGTTTGTACCGCCCCAGACCTGTATTTTCGACACGATGAGCAAATGATTGTTTTGCAAGTCCAGATTTTAAAGCGAATTCAGATGTCATACTCTCGTAGACATTTCATACAGAGAATGTCAGTATCTATCGCATAATCCTGATTTCGCCATTTCCCACGTCTTTTCTTTTAATATATATGGATGATGTTACAGGAACAAGCCATTGTGCAACGGCTGTTTCCGGACAGGACTGCCAACAAGTATGACGCTGTGGAACTCAGCGAAGATCAGATCATGGCCATCATCATTTTCCAAGCCCGCGACAACAGCTCTGTCTACGACCCTGACGTGCTGTCCGAGATTCGTCAGACCCTCAGCAGCGTCAAGCAGAATGTGACGGCGCGAGTGGGGAACATGACGTACACCTACGAGGACTTGTGCGGAAAACGCGACGGCGCATGCGTAGTGACCGGGGAGAGGTTGCTGAGCCCTCAGTTTGACACCTTGAGAAAAAGCGGCTTACTGACTTACCCGAAGTGGAAACTTCCAAACAACGAGACAATTGACTTTTCCTTCGCGTTGGCCGATGCCGACAGCAAACTGCGGAGAGCAGGGGTGGTGAGGGTGACCTTTAAACTACGTCATGACCTCAAGGAGGAGGCCTATGCTTGGGAGAACGCATTTGTGGAGTTTGTCAAACGACTTGAACCCAGAAACACGAATATTGCCTTTTCCACTTCACAGTCTTTTAGGTAACGCCCAAACAACTTCAAAATTTTCCTTTACACTCGTCCTTCATCTCAAATTCTTTCAGTTGATGCTGTACCCGTTATCTTTTCAATATTACGAAAATGTACTCCTAATTATAGTTTTGATTTTTAAAGTGACATTCTCACATTTTGAACAACCATAAAACACTTCTTTTCGATTATAATGTAGTGCCTGTTCTGCTTTCCATTACTCTTATTCAAAGGCAAGAGCGACAGCACGGCGTGAACGCCGACTTGCCAAGCTTGTGGGCGGCGCTGGCGACCATGACAGCCTGTGCCTGGGTCGTCACCGTGGGCGGGGACCTCGTGTCCACCCGGGCGCTGCTGCTGATAGGAGGGATACTGCCTCCGGTCTTGGGCAGCATCAGTGCTGCCGCACTGCTCAGCTTGTGTGGGATCAAGCTTGTCCACTTCGTTCACCTGGCAGCTGTTCTTGTGCTGGGTGAGCGGTTGTTTTGTGTGTGTGTGGTGGATAATCGTTTCTTGTACTGGGAAGTTATATTTCTATTTTCTTCTAGTGTTTTTTTTCCCCTTCTTTGGTAGGTTTTTATTACCTAATAATTTTGTTTCTTGTGCTCTGTTTTTGTCTTTATTATTTTGCTTCTTACCCAATTCCCTCCTTTGTACATGCACGTTTGGCTTTATGAAGGATATGCGACATAATATTGAAGAAAATTGTGTGTGTAATCTGATCCAGGAATCAGTTTCAACATTACATTTCTGCTAATGTCCTGTTGGAGCGAAACTATTCAAAACACAGAGCTGACCGTCCCGCAGAGGCTTGGCGTGACGCTGTCACAGACAGGTGTGGGCATCGCCATTGCCTCCCTCTCTGTTTCCGTGTCACTAGCAGTCGCCTACACATCCAACTTCATTGGCCTCTCCTGCCTCTGCCTCTTTGTTGGTGGGGAAACCATTGCTGCCTTTCGCGCTTTTGTTTTTTTTGTAAATCTCGTACATCGTTAATCCACTTGATGTAAATAAATTCCTAGTCTACTGTATAGGAATGAAGGACCAGTCTTTAATCAATAAAATTCGATGATTACTTCTTTTTCATATTTATAAAGTAACTATTGAAACAATATTGATACAATACTCTGTATGTATGTGTGAGTGAAAAGAGTTTCGCGTGAATCTACCCGAAGGGAAAAAAATGAGAAATTGTACTTATTTGTTTTAACTATTTTTGTGTCAGATAAGATTATCTCTTTTCTGTTGCAGGTCTGGCAGTTTTCCTCACCTTCATCTGTCACATGACCATTCAGCTCGCTTGTATGGCGTTGCACGGTCGTCGTGTCTACTCCTCCCGCCACGCACTCACGTGCCTCCGCACCAAGGCTCGCGACGTACTTCGTCGAGTGGGACGCCGGCCATGCTACGCCTTCTGTTGCGGAGGTTCGGTTCCCTCTGAACATAGAGCCGACGAAAGTCCCGTAGAAAGAGTTCTGAGGAAAACCTTGACCTTCATGGCACAGAGCCTCGTGATCAAAGTGACGACCATTGTGATTTTTCTTGGGGTCACTGCCGTGGCCATCTACGGCGTGACAAAGCTTAAAGAAGGGGTCAGCATCACGACGTTGGTGCCAAGATCTTCTTACTTCTTCACCTATATGACGATGGATGCTGCCCATTTTGGATTCAGCTTTCCTGTCGCTTTCGTCATCGATGACAGGGCAGAGTACAACCTGAGTACCGCTCAGAAGATGGAGGAGCTCCTTCAGACAGCCAGAGACGACAGGTTGGTCGAGGACGAGTTCGTTCGTTGCTGGCTGACGGATTTCGTCAAGTCTCCCTTCTTTAGCCGTGAGCAGGCTGGCGGCCATTTTATTCTGGGCAAGGTGCAAGACTTTCTCATCAACACAACCCGCTTCCTCAGTGATGCCATTTTCGACGAGACTGGCCAGCACCTCATTGCGTCGCGGTGCTTCGTGTTTTCTGAAAAGACTTCTGACCAGCACGAACTGGCCAGCTTTATGCAGCGCATGCGCAGACTGGCGGAAAGCTCGGAACTTCCGGTCTTTGTTTTCCACCCGTCTTTTCTAAGCTATGAGCAGTTTCTGTCGGTCCTGCCGACCACCCTGCAGACCGTGGGTATTGCTGTAGCAGTACTGTGCGTGGTGCACTGCATCTTCCTCCCCCACCCCCTCGTGACCGCAGTGGTGGTGATCAACATGCTGAGCAGCATGGTGGACGTACTCGGGTTCATGACCTTGTGGGGCGTGACGCTGTCGTCGGATACCATGGTGCACGTTATTCTGTCCATGGTCTTCACCGTCAGCTTTGCTACTCACGTCTGCGCGGCTTTCTTGACCCCGAAATCGGAAACGCGCTCGGAACGTGCGCTTCACGCGACATCATGTGCAGCGGTCCCTCTCTTCAATTTCGGGACAGCATCCTTGGCAGGTTTGCTGGTTCTCCTCTCTTCTCAGTCCTACTTGTTTGAGACTTTCTTCAAAGTCACACTCCTCGCTCTTGCCTTCGGGGTCTTCAACGGAGTTTTCTTGACAACTGCAGTCATGGCGCTGGTGGGACCCGAGAATCTTCGCCACATGGCAAACAGCAGCCAGCAAAAAAGACAAGAACAGGCCACTCCCCCCGTAGAGTCAACATCCAACAGATGCTTTCCAAACGAAGAAACCGTGTCAAGATTCCAAAATGCGTCCAATAGCCCCAAACTGTGCGAGAAAACTTCCAACGGGCACAATGTAGCCGAAAAAGGATTCATACCCGGAACGCAAGACAAAAGCAATGTGTACAATTTTCCAGGATGGCTTCAACAGGGCCGGTCAGTCACTGTTCCACGGGACAACATGGATGAGGCTAGGCCTTCGACTCCATACTATGTGCCTGTTCTGCCTCCGCGACTGGGTTACCCCCAGGAAATGCTGGGATCGCATAACGAGTTTGAAAATATCATTCGGTACCACAAGCACGAACGTGACAAGACGGGACTTCCGGTAACGTCGGCACTGCAACAAGCACGTAGGCCAAAAGATCACGTGATGAAGTCAAGCTACCAGCGTTGGAGTGCTTACGCTCCTGCCGGAATTCCCAGCTACAGACCACATCAGGAGGTGGACAATGTACTAAGTGGTAAATCGTTTCATAGGTCGGGTGAGTCGCTCGAAAGAGTCGGCGGCATTGTGGAAACACTTTCTAAGAGGGGTAGCCTGGCGTCCTCACAAACTTACATATTGGAAATGTTCAAATATGGTCGTAGACAGTAGACATGGAAGGCAGAACATTTTCGTTCTGGCAGGAGACACTCACAGTCTTCGTGTATGATAAACATTCAAAAAAAATTGTAAACGTCTGTATGGCAGAATTTGGGAGCACTCGCAGAGAGCTTCAGTGTAAGTCATAATGTCTTCCAATACTTTGCACCACATCCTACTCTATCCTCACCAACCCCTCTCTAGCCAGGGACTGAATAGCAAAAATGTACACTTGTGCCTTTATCTCCCTGGGTGCAGAGTAAGTTCCCTTAAATCCAAATTAAGGACAGACGTATCACTCGCCCGTCCTTCTCTGCATACATTAGTATAGTACAGCACCTCTAACGGGATACTATCACAAAGCGGAGGAAATCACAAAATGCGTTGCTTTTGGTAGCTTTGTTCTTCCTGTCCAAATCAGAACAAAGTTACCTCGGATGCAAAGGGTGTGCCCACACTTGCGAGATCCCATTTGACAAAATACTAGACTTTTTTTTGCTAAAGAGTAGGTATCACAGACCAGCCCCATACTTGTTAGCAGACCTCTCACGTGGAAATTAAGATATGTGCATGCAAGACAAACAAGAATCAAATTCTTAAATGCCAACCACATTGCTTCACTATTCCACTGGCAATGAATGATCACACACAAAGCCCCACTGACAGTGAATGACCAACATGCACACATTGAATGACCTTATAAAAACAGTGCTCACTGTCTCCACTTTAAATTGCCAAGAGTGAAGTTTTAAAAAACAATATCATTTTAAATCCTGTAAATGCTTTAATTTTTTTAATTTATTATAAACAAATCAAATCTCCTAATGGTTCGTTTACTGTTTAACCTATGGTAGTTATACTACATTCTAGTGGTTCATCATCTACTCTGTGGCCAAACAAAACACTCACACATTCCAACCACTCAGTTTTTAACTACACCTGATCGTCAATGTTACTGTAGGGATATATAATGCCCACTTGTAAAAGCCATGCAGCTCCAGGGGCTTTTGATGTTGATACTCTCGTACACAATGACATTGTGTAGACTTCAAATAGACAAATGCGTTACAGAGCTTGTGCAAAATTCTGCAAACTTGAAACGCCACTTCATGACAAATCAATGGGAGATATCAAACAAAATGTAAAGTCAAGGGTATATTTGTCTGGTCTGTATATCTTCCACATCTGTGGGAGAAAATCTGAGTTCTCTTAATCCATTTCCCATTATGTATTAAATTAACCAAGCCAGTTCCCTATTCAAGCACTAGCTCTTCGCATGGAGGCTGTTACAAAATGTAAATGAAGGACCTGTTGATGAAAACTTTTAAGTTCCAATGCACATTGCAACAAATTTGTTTAAAATCAATCTCAGGCTCTTGCCAAGATCAATGTGTACTAGTACAGTTTAAGGTTATGAAACAACTAAAACAACTTCCATTAGGATAAAGATTGTTTTAAATAGTTTTCATTCTACCTTTTTTGAATAAACTTCAAAGTGGTTTCCTATTAGTATGCTTTATTGGACCAGTTAAAACAATCTTTTACTTATACACTTTTTTGTGACAAATCTACATTGGTTGTGACGTGCAAAAACCTTCTTTGTGACATAAATCTTATTACAGTGATGTAACTAACTGATCAGTAACCTGTATAATCTAGAGACAGTCTTGGAAAATTATTTTTTGCATTTGTATTCTGCCCTAATATTTGATATGTGATTAACAGAAAGCAGGAAATGACAAATACAGTGGCATAAATTACATTTTTCATGTTTGTGTAAAATACTTGGCACTTGCCTAAATGAAGCATATATTACCCATAAACGACGTGTGTATTTGAAAGGCATATATGTTTGGTGTGCATGCATACATATTATTCTTCATCTATGTAAATATATATATATGGCAGGAGGGAGGGGATATATATACATCTTTACACTTTTGAAAAATAGCAATGAACACAGCTAGTGGAGTAAGAAAAAAAAGAGTGCTTACTTGCAAATATAAAATGCTAAATGGTCACTGCAAATCATCCTCACATATACATCAGTAATCTATTAATTGTATGTTGCCTGTGGATGTTGAGATTATGTGAAAGATAGTTTAAAACACGTCCAAAATGTTGCTTGTTCACACATTTGCATGAATCCTGATGCACTTTTTTTTTTATAAAACAAGTACAACCAAAAGCTTTTTTTTTTTGACATTTTAGTTTTGCAAGTTTCTTTCATTCATGAAATTCAATGCCAAATTTTAATATAAGTTACAAAGAGTTTATTTATTCCCTTAAAAAGAAGAATTTGAATGAAGCATGGATTCTACCAAGTACAAAAATCTGTATAGGTTAACTCACAACCACATCTAAACTTGACATTTGTTTCTTTCATGTTGACATGCACATTGTCCTCACTTTCCAAACCACACTCCAACATTGCACACGAAGTCATTAATAGCAGGCAAAAACGCTATCACAGTTTCATGGTTTCATTTTGCAGATTTTGTGGGGTTATTGTAGAACCTATCCACGCAACTTGCGGAAGACAACCTGCAGGAGAAAGTTTCTAAAATTTAAATGGTTAAAACAATTCATATAAGAAAGAAGACCACATACATGCTTCTTATGCAGATATCTAGTAATTTTATAAAATCAAAATGGCTACAAAACAAATTATAATCAATTGTTTGGGCATCTACTCGGTACCTGACATTTGCTTTATCATATATCATAAAATAGCAGAGCAACATTTACTGTGCCTCAAGTGCATGCAAGCATATAAGGTAGTATGATCAACAGGGAGAATCTACAGTTTCACTTTGTCAGTCTACACTGTCAGAATGAGCAAAGAAACTGCCTTTAGAATGACAAATCCAAGAAAACTATAAAAGTGCTATACCAGTATATATCTTCTGATGTCTACAACTACAGGTTAGCAACAAAGCTAATTGCTGGGAGAGATTATCACTTGCAACACTAGTTTTCATTAACATACAGCTGTTGTAGTGTAAGAGGTAAAAAAAACCATGCACAATGTTTGCAGTTCTGAGGATCTCTGGTACAGAAATGCAAGTAGAAAACTGTGATGCCTGCAAGCAAATGATAATATGCCCCCACCCCTCCAAAAAAGGCCAGATGCCTGCTACTTTTTGTGATTATACAGCCACATAAATAATGCTGAATTAATTAGACATGATTATGGGAACATTTATCAGCTACTGCATATAGTTTGCGATCAAACTGCTAGTGTTAAATACACCAAACTGTGTCTTCCTTTCTTTCCAAAAATTAACAAAAAGACAATTGGCACATTTCTTACCTTTTTTGCTGACTTGACATGCTCTGCTGTAATAGTTCTGGATTTTTCTGAACGTGCCAATGTTTCACATTCTGCAGCCAAAACTTTCATGAAGAGTATGTAGTTAAGCCACACCTGAAGGAAACAAAAATACACATCATAAACAAGCTAAAGCTCTGTGGAATAGCAGAAACAATCGAAACTTGTGTTCTGGTCACCAGCTGATTGAACAAGTGCCATGAATTGATTTAAAGAACATAAAGAGACAAGACAAAGAACTATTTTGTTAATGTATGCTTGCTTTACCAACATCAAAACTACCAGAAACATTTGGATTAAACATGATAAATAAGGCAGAGTGTGGTCATGTGTGTTTGCATAACCAGGTGTAATTGACTGTTAGGGAATGGGGTGAGGGTTCTTATTGAGGATTATGCAACAATATATCACAAAATTTCCAGGTACATTTCTGTTGTCTACAAGACATATTAATTTTTTTAGTGTTTATTAATGAAGCTGTGAGGATTGCTTTGTAATAAAGACAGAGCAAAACGTACGCGTTTCTCCCCAACACAGAGAATCATTTTATTTTACACAAATAACGTGTACATGTATCAAGATCGGTCGGACTTTGTGCAGACCAGTAATGATAAATGAACATTAGGTAAAAATTAGAATCTAAATACAAATTCAAACTGCACAGATGACATATGTAAACTCAGATCAAACAAATCAATCAGCAAATAAATATACAAAGAAAAAAGAGAATCAAGCACACAAACATGCCACGAAGGATTGTCAGTCATTAAGACGTGAAAACACAACTTACTAAGGAATCAACCTTTGATGCTTTCATAGTAGTTTTCTTAAGACATCTTTTGAGTGATAATTTTACTCTGGCTTTCTTAAAAGGTGGAATCATTTTCGAAAACAAATGTACACAGGAAGATTTTACAATTAAAGGTTGCGCCTGGAAGTAGACTATAGTTCCGCAGATGACCAGCACAATTTATATTTTGATACAACAATAATTTATTCACTCACATATAAACATACTTTAAGGAACCAACTAATACCTTCATATTTTAATTTATTTTATTAATTTGAGTCTTCTTCTAATGACAGTTTACTCACGAACTTGCCCATGGTTTACTGCAGATTAGATGCTAGTGCTTCCGGTCACGCCGTGTAAAGTGTTTGTAGATTACACAGAAGGTGAAACCCAAACGCTGCAACCATGACGAAAACAACGAGAAAACCCAAGATTAAGGATAAAGTGAATAAAGCGAACCACAGTATGAATCCAGGTATAAATTTTTTTTTATCTTTGGGTTGTTCTGAGAAAACTGAAGCTTGAAATGCAACAGAACTACACGCAAACTTATTTCTAACGAGTTAAGATGCACGCAGTTCCACCATGAACGTAGATCCCCATAAATACACGTTCATGGTTCCACATTTATTCCCAGGAACAGATTATGAGTATGAGCGTGTGCGTCTTTTCCCATATTTCATCCACGTGTTAGGCAGTTGCCTGCCTGCATCTTGCAGCCCTATGCTCCTCAAGGAGTAACAAGGAATAAACTAAAACTAAACTGCGTGCATCTTGGTTTTGGAACAGTCGTTTTTGAGTCGCATTTATTCGCTACATAATTCCTTGGAGTACAGTTTGAATCGAGATCGGAATACCACGCACACACATTTTTCTCATCCATTTAAAAAAAGTACACATTCAAAAATTTTTTCCTAAAGAATGTCCACATAAAACTTGTGACTGATCATAAAACCTTCGAGAGCTATTGCAAACATTTTAAAAAATATAATAGTTTCTGTATTTTTATTATTAATACATGCAGATCGAGAAAAAGGAAAAGGTGGGCATAACATGCGTGACCGGACTACCATAAACCGGCTTCAAATGTACAGAAACTTCAAGCCAAAACGGTAATTTTGTACTTTTGCATAAAACGTACAATCTTGAAATAGCAAAATTATGGAACTGGTGAGACTTATGTTCATAGAAATAATTTGTGTAGATGTCAAAATATTTTCTTGTTTCCCAGGGGTTTGGAAGAATCATATTTACTATGTTTTTAAGGTGACCGTCCACGTTTTCTGAGGACCGTCCCCCTTTTTGGACAATTGTCCCCACTCAGAAACAGGCATGAATTCTTCTTGAGGCGTATATTGTCTACACTACTCTAGTTCACCTCTCCCTCCACTGCCATGTCCCTGGATTTCCTCCAAAAATTTTGGTCACCTAAATGTCTTTGATGCAAAGTTCAACATTAAACATTTAGAAATAATATTTACCATTTTAATTTATGTCAGGGGAAACATATATTGTAAAAATATTCTGAAGAGACATCTATGGCACATTTAAACCTGTTTAATACCTCATCCTCTCCTAGAGACAAGACAGGTAGAATCATCAGGGCTGCACCATTTCAGGGAACTCTGCCATCAGGAACTGTTGCTCGTATTGAACCCAACAGACGCTGGTTTGGTATGTTGTAAATAAGGTTGAACAGGATGTGTACTATATAATCAGATTGTCATTTTGATTATTTTTTACTTTTTTTGTTAATTACTATTTTTACAGCCTAAAATTTTGCGGAATAGAAACTTGATTTCAAAATTTAATATGGAAGGCAGATTAAAGAAAAATGAATGCTTGACAACCTAACAATTAAAACATTTGTCTAGTTCATTATAAAACTGGCAGTTAAATTTTGTCAACATCTGCTCTGTTCTTGTATGTTGTACTTTGGTTGCACATAAAATACAGAACATATCTTGAAAATTTTGTGCAGCTTTTGGCAATTTACTGTTTCTTTGTATTAAGAAAACATTAATTATAATATAAAAATATATTAAAATAAACGTAGCTGAAATTTTTGATTGAGAAGTATATACTGCACTTTGGCAGGTAAAATGAAGTGAAGCAATTTTTCTTTTGGATTATTGCATAATATTTGTGGTTTAAAGTTTATTGTTTATTGATATGTGAAGTGAATTTTAAAATTGTCTGATGTGTAAGGATGGCAGTTTTTTAAAAAGACATTTAACAGTTATTGATTAATAACTTTGTAGATGTGTGATCACATGAAAGGATTTAGTTGCTTCTTGAGAAACACTGTAAACAATTTGAATATTACTTAGGAATTTTAGAGCTTTATTCTTTATAAGTAATATTAAAGATGTAGCACAGTGTTCACTTTTATTGTGTCATTAAATGCAAACTTTTAAATTCAGCAGAAGTTAAATAATATTTATTGTCTACAACACTGATGAGTGTTCTTTCTTGTTAATTTTAGGAAATACAAGAGTAATTGGGCAAGCAGCACTTCAGTCATTTCAGGAAGAGATGGCAAAGGTCAAGAATGATCCTTATAGAGTCATCATGAAACAGACAAAACTACCCATAACTCTGCTAAACGAAAGAGCTAAGGTATAAGTCTGCAACAGAAAATATTGCTTGGAAATTGAGATTAAATATTTAGCTTCTTTATATAGTATGGTTTTCTCCTGAAAATGTTTTCAGGAACTTCTCAAATATAGCAAAGAATGCCACTGAATGTTACAGGCTTGTACTGCAGATCTGTGTGCACTTTCATGTCCTTTTGAAAGGCCAATTTTGTTTGATCAAGCTCTCCTACACTCATCCCTTTATGACACTTCAGATGGTTATGTCATATGTCTTATACAAGCTTGCACAATTTTTAAGATGCTTTGTGGCATGAGCAACTTTGTTTACAACACAGATTTATCATGAAGGTAAGGCATAGATTAACCTTTTAACCATCTTTGTCTTTTTGTTTAGCATGCCCGAACTCATGTGCTAGAAACTGAATCCTTTGAGCAAACATTTGGCCCGAAAGCTCAGAGGAAAAGACCCAAACTTCAGGATTCCTCTCTTGAGGTAAATGTGATTAGAAGATAACAATTAGATGTCAAATGTAAATACCTACCAGAACATTTTTTTCTTCAAGTACTTACCAGGTGACATGACTGTGGAGTTCACCTTACTAGCTACCCAATTCCAGTGGTCCACTCCCAATTGGTCACAATTAAGGGATATAGGGCTATGCTGTCCAATACCTTTTGCCATTTGGGGTTGTGGGATGTGGAGTTGAATAAAGATTCGTTGCACCATCTGGCCAATTTGTCCTGTACATGGCTGGTGTATTATTTGCTACCTGTTTTGGAATCTTGGGTGGGTCCTTACCAACTGAACTCTCATTAAGCCATTGTTCCATGCTTCTTTTAAGCTGCCTACTTGGAAGACTTGCTTTTTGTTAATGGCTGTCTCAGCTGCTCAAGATTCATGCTCTTTCCATGGACCCATCCTGTTGGCAGTTTTGGGCTGATGGCTAGGTTTCTCTCCTTTTTGGCCAAGAGTATGCTTCCCTTGCTGGGTCTTTAGGAGGTTACTTTGCACCCTCTTATAAGAAGGGACCCTGTGAACTGATATAGAATCCAGCACATCTATCTTTACAGACTTGCATCTCACATGAGGTGCAGATCCCATCTGTTTCTACCTGGAATCCCTTGTATAGGCCAGAGCACGTGAGGCTTGAGCGTAGCACCTTGCCTAGCTTTTTCACTTAATAGTGTGGCACTTAAAGAAATCATTTAGGTAACAGGCATAAGTCCTTGGTTTTGGTGGTACTCTGGCCAGTCGCTTTCCTTCCTCGTCCCCTGGCTCCACGAGACGAGTTGAAGGGACCTCCAGTAGCTGAGGGTGGGCTCCTTTGAGGCACGGAGCCCGGCACTGCACCTGCCTGGCGGATCTTCACAGGGCGAGCACCATTTCTATCAATACTGTCTTCAAGTGGCATAGGCAGTTTTGCGTGGTGGTGTGGTTATTTCAGGGTGCGCCTTGCGGCCCACCACCTCCGACTTCAGCACTCATGGACCACTCTTTGTCTGGTCTCTACCCTTCGACCTGTCCGACTTGGGTGACCCTGCTAGGAGCTGATGCTCCTGTCGGCATAGCTCTTAGGGTCATCGAGACACGCAAGCCCCCCGACCGCGGCAAGGTGGTGATCCAACAGGGGGAATGTGCATCGACATGAGAAAGCTGGCAGGAACACACTGGGGCGCCAACGAAAAGATCCTGAAGACCGTGTACCAAGGTACTGTAAGACCACACCTTGAGTACGGATCAAGCACCTGGATGACAGCAGCCAAGTCACACCTTCAGACTTTGGACAAGGTGCAGAACCAAGCACTGAGAGTAATAACAGGCGCCATGAGATCTACGCCAATAGACAAGATGGAGCAGATAACAGGCATATCCCCATTAAACAAGAGAAGGGAATGCAAAGCACTCGTGCAGGCCACCAAGTACAGGCACAGTGAAGACCACCTGATGAGTGCCAGACAGAAACAGCTGTCCTCGGGAAGGCTGAAAAGATCCAGCTTTGTGCGAGAGACGCAGGCACTACACAGAAAATACCAAACAAAGCTTCCTGCACAGGTCCAGGTACCGACTCTCTACCTCGATCCTCCTCCTTGGAAAGACAGAACAGGGAACATTACCATCTGCACCACAGTTCCTCACCTCACAACAAAGGATGAGCATAGTGACGTGAGCAAGAGAGCCCTGACGCTAGCCATGCTAGAAGAAAGGTACCCCCAGGAATCATGGATAAGGGCCTACACAGACGGGTCAGCCACAGACGCTATCCAGAGGGGAGGGGCCGGCGTGTACATCCAGTTCCCAAATGGACAGTGGCAGGCAGCAGCAATACCAACTGGCCTCCACTGTACAAACTATAGAGCAGAAGTAGAAGCCCTGGTCCACGCAGCAAACGTCATCAGCAGCAGAGCAGACCATGACAGCCAGGTCGTCTTCCTGACCGATGCTCTGTCGGTGCTGCAGGCAGTCAACAATAACAAACTGCCAGACCTGGAAGCCGCGCTGCTAAACATCAAGTGCCTCAGAACGGCTCTGCAGTGGATCCCATCACACTGCGGATAGATGGGAATGAGGAAGCTGACAGGATGGCTAAGTTGGGTGCAGAGGACGAGCAAGAAGACAATGCAGTCAACATGTCAGAGATGAAAACCATCATTAAGTCTCTGTACAGGCCACAGCAACCACTGGACAGTTACCATCAGCTGTCCAGACCGGACCAGGTCGCTATCTTCCGCCTCAGGACCGGGCACAACAGGCTGCTTCACCACCTACACAGGAAGTTGCACCTCGTGCCGTCCCCGAGATGCTCATGTGGAGAGGCAGACCAGACTGTAGAACACATCCTACAGGACTGTAGGAATCTCCGTACCCTGAGGAAAGAGACGTGGCCACAGTTGGAGACCCTGCACAACAAGCTGTACGGGCCAGTGGAGTCTCTACAGAAGACCACCAATTTCATATCAAGAGCTGGTCTCCAAGTGTGAAAGAGGCGAACGACAAAAAAAAACAAAAAACAGGCATAAGTCCAATTCTATGTTTTACTAGGTTTTACCTGGAGCTCACTCGGATTCTCTGGATGCTGTCAGGATCATGTCTGTGACTTGGCATATGGGCCATAGAATGACTAGTCCAGTTTACTCTGTCTCTGCTGCTCCATAGCTTAGCATGGTGTGACCTACAGGTTTGCAGTCTAGCTGGAATTGAGGTATTAAGATTTTTCTGTTTCTGAAGCAGTAGCCTCCTTTTGCTGACTGCTACACCCTTCACCATTATTATCCACATAGTTGTCACCTAGTACAGTATAAAGAAGAAATTTCTTTCTTCAAGTATTTACCAGATGACATGATTGCTAGTTTCCTGCTTCCCTGCTTAGTTCCAGTGAACAATTGGAAAGGGGAATTCACTGGCCAGACAAATCAGAACAGGTGTTGAGTTTGTGTGTTCCTTGTTCAGCTGTGACCAATTGGGAGTGGACAGCTAAAATTAGCTAGCAGGGTGAATTCCACAGTCATATCATATGTTAAGTGCTCAAAGAAATTTTACTGAAAAAAATGGTGTTTTGTTTTGCAATACATATTTAAAAGAATTATTTCATTTAACATTTTTGTTAAAATAGGCCATGATGAAACGAATTGAAGAATCTCATGGTAAATATGATGAAGAGAAAGACCAGAACAGAGTTCAAGAGCACACTGGAGTCAGAGATGTAGACCCGGAGTATGTGTTCAAAGCTGGGCAGTCTAAAAGGATATGGAATGAGCTTTACAAGGTTGGCTTCCTGCTCTTGCTAACTGTATTCACAACCTCTTGTGATTTAATTAAAAAAAAAATTCCCCATCTCTGCTGGCCTAAATTTCACCTGGGTATAGAATCACAGGCCATTTTCCATGTTTTTGTTTCAGTATGCATGATAATCTGTGGTATGCGTGAGTGAGGAAATTAACCACCAACATTTCATGCTTGATTTTTGTTCAGTTTGTTTTTTAACACCTTCATTTCTGAGATGATTTTTGGGATGCTTTCAGAGGTTTTTTGTTGTTTTTTGTTTTTTTAAAAATATTTGTTGGTAAGGTAGGAGCTAAATGCCAGTGTCCTGTTTGTTTTAATTGTACTTTGCAAATCACATGTGAATATATTACAGGTGATTGATTCTTCTGATGTGCTGATTCAAGTCCTGGATGCTCGAGATCCACTAGGTACACGGTGTTACCAGGTTGAAAAATACCTGAAAAGGGAAAAACCTCACAAACATTTGATATTTGTCCTAAACAAAGTCGACTTGATACCAGTATGGGTCACGGTGAGTTGCAGTCTTGTGCAGAATCTTAAGTCATACATATTAGAGCAAGGGTGTCCAACCATCTCTCGCCTGAGGGCCGCACTCCACATGATATAAAATCTCGTGGGCCAGAACATGGCGGTTTTGCCAGAATCATGCTGATGTTAAAGATGAAATTGTGCACCATTTAAAACAAGCAGGCCATATGAGGCACCTTCCTAGACCTTAGGTTGGGCACACCTGTATTAGAGGTTAAGAAAGTAATACCATATTGTTCTGGTTGTTGGGGAGGGGGTTGTTAGAGGCAGTTGTTTGAGGTTTCACAAAATTCTTGTTCCACTCAGGAAATACATTCTTTTACATATGTTTGCTTTTCTTGGGACCAATGTTTGTGGGGGTGGTACCTGTCTCCTACTTCTGGCTGCTTTTCCTTGGTTGTCAAGTACTTATTTAAGAGGACTGGGAAGTTTGCTGAGCCACATGAGTATTGAATTGGCAAGTGTGTATCCCTCCAGCCTCCAGCTTCACTGCTAACCATTCTGCTGTTTTCTTCCCTGTATTTTATCTTAATAATAGTGCATTGCTATTATCCAAATATCATAAAACCCTACCTAATATTTTAGAGGGTAGATACTCAGGAGATTATTGAGCATTTAATCAGATTGTGGTTATTAAACCAGTGACTATTTTGTAAATCTTCCTGGCAATAACATAAATTTATTTTCTTTAACATTTAAAGATGTTGCCAGTATTTAAGATACAAATGACAAAAATATTGATACTGATCTTTTTGTGTGTGTGCATGTGCAAAATACAGCAAAAATGGGTTGCCCTACTGTCATCAGAGCATCCTACAATGGCATTTCATGCCAGCCTGACCAATCCTTTTGGAAAGGGTGCATTAATCAAC
This sequence comes from Pomacea canaliculata, assembly GCF_003073045.1. Lineage (NCBI taxonomy): Eukaryota > Metazoa > Mollusca > Gastropoda > Architaenioglossa > Ampullariidae > Pomacea > Pomacea canaliculata. The sequence goes on from NC_037599.1 coordinate 13,524,040, forward strand.
TTGTTGCGACAGTTTGGCAAGGTGGGCATTTTTACATGAAAAGTGGAAGACTCTGCTTAAGGACATGTTAGAAACAATTACTCATAAACTAGAGACAAAGTTTTGCATCTTTGATGTTCATGGTTGTGTCACGTTTGTGTTCATGTGTGTGTATTCACATATAATTAAGGCTCAAGAATTTAACTTGTTTACCTTTGAGTAGCAGTTTGCTAGAAATACAGATAATCTTATATTTAAAGCTTATAATTTGGCTTCAGCTTCATGTGGACAAGAAACAGATAAGTGTTGGTTTCATTGGCTATCCAAATGTTGGCAAGAGCTCCATCATTAATGCTTTAAAGGCGAAGAAGGTGTGCAATGTTGCTCCCATCGCTGGAGAAACAAAGGTAAGAGTTATTTGTCACAATTCTTGAAGTGCTCCTACTAGGTATAATATCTTGTCGCTTGCATCTGTACCATAATATTGTCTATATTTTTTTAAGCTTCTTTTGTACATATGAGAAGTTGAATGACTGTGATGTGCAGTCCATCATTATATGATTTGTTTTTTGTTTTTAGGTTTGGCAGTATGTTACGTTGATGAAACGTATATATCTTGTGGACTGTCCAGGAATTGTATATCCTACAGGCGCAACACCCACTGAGTGTGTGCTGAAAGGCGTTGTAAGTAGGTTTTGTATGTACCTTGCTTTCTCTTAACTGGGTATGAAAACTTTGCCTGTTTTTGTTTGAAATGTCCTAATATGTCATTTACTGTTTTACAGTCCTTTACATACTGAGCTTTACCAAATAAAATTTTGTATTAACTACTGATGTTTAGCTCTTAATTGTGTAACCTTAAACCCTGTACCTACAATTTTTGTATGGTTTAACTACAACAATAGATTCTTCTTATTTGGTTTCTCTTTGCATTTTCTGTATTTGTTTTTATTCATCATTAGTTGTTTATTCTTTCATATTTCATATGTTATTCATTTGTTTTCCTAATTCTCGTATGCTGTCCATGTCTCATTCTTGTTCTAAGGTGCTAAGAGCATGTTCCTTAGGAGTGTGAGTATGCGCTTTACAAATTTTGCATTTTTTATTATTATTACTGTCTGAGGATTACGTTTACATTTGCAGGTGCGCATTGAAAATGTACAAACACCAGAGATATATATAGGACCCATGCTGGAGAGAGTGAAAGAAGACTACATAAAACAGACATACAAAATTTCAGCTTGGGAATCCCCAGAAGAATTTTTAGAGAAGCTAGCTCGCCGATCGGGTAGGCTGCTTAAGGTATGCTTTTTTTTTTTTTTTGCTTGGGTCTTTACCTCGTTATATCTTTTATGTAATTATAAGGCTCTTTCTTGAGAGTTATTAATTTGGTTTATCAGAAAATATTTCACAATTAGCATGCTTGAATAAAAGGTGGCTATTTCCATTTCAGGGAGGAGAGCCAGATATTGGCACAGCTGCTAAAATGGTGCTGAATGATTTTCAGAGGGGAAAAATACCATATTTTGTACAACCTCCTGCTTCAGAGGTGAGTGGAGAAACAATACTCGTTCAGGCATGCGAAGTCAGCAAACAGCTAGCCCAAGCATTTGATTTAATATTTTGTTAAAAAGATTCCGTTTTTACTTAAGCTTTTGGGTGTCAAGCTTACGTTAGCAGAACTCCCTTAATTATCCACTTAAAATTTACATGACAAATGATATTTTTCCTCATATAGGAAACATGCTATCTTTTGGTGTAGTTGTATATTTAAATGTGTCACTATGGTTTTGTGATGTACATGTTCTATGTAAATGTACACATTTTTTTTAGTTGCAACTGAAGAAATGAGAGACATAGAACAGGAAGCAAAGTCACTGATTTCTTTCAAGCTGTAATGTAAAGGTCCTTGCTTCAGGGTGTTAATTTTGGCAAATTCAGTTTTTTTCCACCTAATCTTCAGTATTTTTTGCTGCTTCTTGTTTCATGTTAGAACACCCTTTCCTTACTTCCATGATATGGCCTTAGCTGCTGGTGTGGCATAAAACACAATCAATCAGACCCTTTCCTTACTGTTACAAACCTCTTTTTCTAAAGAAATAATGCCTTATTTCTAGACAAACAACTTTATACTGTGAGAAAAATATATACCCTTGTGTACAGAACTTGAGCTTGTATAGATATAGACAAGACCCTTTATGGACATATTGTTAAATATGTTTATTAGATTTCCACTTAAAAATTTGCCAAACACCTTTACATTAGACTGTGTGTCTGGGTAGGAAGGCCTTCTCTCAGAAAAGCAGGAATTGAAACTGTCTTTGTATAGACTGAATATGCCCATGTACCACTCATAGATCAAATATTCCCGGTACTACTCACAAACCAGAAGCCCCAGAAGCTCATGTTTGTTTTTTGTGGAGGGGAGGGAGGAGGTTGCCTTTTTTTTGTAATAAAGGGATAAATCTTGCTGTTGTTTTGGTAGGGTGAAGACAAAAAGAGTGCTGAGACTGAAGAGATTCAGACACCTGCTGTAACCCAAGACCTTAGCAAGATTGTTGTGGAACCTACCTACAGTTCAAATGATGTGGTAAGTTGGAGGAAGATGTTATATAGGTGAAGCACATTTAAAGCAGTGATATTAATCTTTGAGCACTTGGGAACTAGTATTTCTTTGCTACATGGTTTTTATGATGGTTAGTACCTAGAGTGTAGTCCAGGTGTTCCCATCCTATGGCCCATGGGCCACATGTGGCCCACAAAGGTTCATCCATAATCATCATCGGCCATATGCTTACCATTGAAAATTTTCTCTCATCAAAACCTAAGATTTTGCATTCAAATTTTTGCTGGCAGGACTTAATTTCCTCTTTAAAAATTCAAGTTCTTTACATCTGTTAACATTGAGCTGCCTTAGTGGGGGCTTTCGTTGCTTTATTTAGAAAAAAGCACTGGGACAAATTCAAATCAGTGTATTCTTGTGCTAAGGTATACAACACATATTTGAAAATAGAAAACCATTTTCAAAAGATCACATTTTTAGATCATTTTAGTTGCATGAAAAGTCATTAATATGACCTGCCATGGTTAATGAAATTATTGAAGGGAATGTACAGATTTATACATGTTGCAAAGGAGTTCATAGATTATGTTATTTATTTTGTCTTAGGGCAATGCAAATGTTGCTGCAAATTGTGCCGATGAACACACTGAAGAGGGTGAAGAAGAGGTTGAAGACAGTGACGGTGACATTGATTCTGATCTCGATGCCCATAAGGATGAAGACAAACTCAGTGATGTGGGGAAAAATGGAGTTGCTGATGAGGATGATGATGAAAATGATTGGGAAGATGTACCTGGGACAGAAAACAACACAGATGTTCTTCACAGTGAAGAATTGAATGTTAAAAAAACCCAAAAGAGATCAAAAAAGAAGAAAGTATATGCTGCTTCCAAGCTGGCCTCTCATGCTTTTCTTGCTCCGCTGAAGATGAAAGCTGACAAGCTGCAAAGGGATATTAACAGATTAAAGAAAATGAAAGAAAAGCAAGAAAAGAAGGGATGCAAAACTGTGTGGACTGCAAGTGGTCATGTGACAGTCACACAAGATAAGCGACCTAGAACTGTGGATCATAAAGGTGGTTCAAGAATTCAGCACACAGGTACATTGGCCTTGTGTTTTTTTATGGTTTGGACCATTCTTGTGTTTTTTATGCAAAATTGTGTACTGTTTTCTGGTAATCTTGGAAGTGAACTTCTGCTAACGGTTATTTTTTTCATGTGCAGTATATTTACAGTAGTATGCATAATCATTTGGATTTAGTTCTTTGAATGTATGTGCTGCATCCACCAAGCATCAAGAGTGATTGTTGATAAACCGCTGATTTTCCTTTAAAATCCTTTTTTTATTATTTGTGAGTCAGTGTTATCCATAAGGACAATTAAATAGAGAAGTGTTTATACTATTGTCATCTCTTGAGTACATCATCTGCTTGCAGGTGCCAATCCTGTCTACACCATCACTGGCTCCAAAGATGTTGTCACAGTTGATGTAATATCTCCGGCAAGTGTCAAATCCACAATTTCATCAAGTGGGCAAGCAAAAAAACAGGTTAAACGTAAGAGGCAGAAGGAAAATGAAGATGAGCAACAGGAAGCAAGACTTACCAGCAAAATGGTAAGTGCCAGAGAGCTGGTGTCCAGTTTAGGCAAGGACAGTCCAATTTATCCATAATTTTAAACTGTTTACATTTTGGTGGCAATCTGCATTTTGGCTTAGTATAGTCTTTCCTGCAGAGCTTTAGTAATTTTTGTTGTTGTTAGAGTTTATATCAAATTTATATTACTTTTGTTTGTTTATTAATTTATTTTGTGTATGTCTTGTTCAGCGCCGGCGTGCAGAGCGTGAAGCCAAGAGTGAAAAAGAACTCAATTTCTACAACAGAGTTGATGTTAAAAACAGAAGGGCAAGGAGATGACAACAGTAAGGGTTGAGTGGCGACAATATAAATGAGAACTATTCGACCAGCATAAAGCATATGCTGTTGGGGTAGTGAGTTTCAGTAAAGGTGATTGGAGGAATTTTAGAAAGGAGAAAAAAAAATCCATAAATGTATTGCAAAGAAGGCTTTGTGTTACTGTATATTTCGATACTTTGTAATAGCTAACAGAGGGTCCACAAACATCTGTTGTTTGATGTCAGTCTGCTAGTGCTTGCATTCTGGAAAGCTTAATTTAGGTCATGCTGTGAATAATGAATAAACAATCACAAATAAATATTAGTGGGGTGAATTCATTGTTTTGTTATTTTTATTGTCTAGCCAACTTTTGTGTATTGCAAAATTACCCAATCCCACATGAAAAGTCCCCCCCCCCCTCCTTTTCTTTCAATCAGACGACACAAGTTATCTAACATTAAGAATTAGACCTAGGCACAAAAAGATAATAAAACATTGCTATTCAACTTGTACCTAATGCAAAAATAATTGCTTGCAAGGGCTTGTCATAGCACAAGCAAAGAGTGTTAGTATCTCCTGAAAAGCTAAGCTCATTCATTAAAAGAATTGTTTGGAGTCTGATAATGAACTTTATTTGTTGTTTTAATAAAATCTTCATGCCTTGTAAATGATCCTCAAATATATTACACTTGTAGTCAATGACTTGTACTTGAAACTAGCTGAATGGAGTAATTAACATTTTTTAAAAATTCTAAATAATACTGTCAGGAGCATGCTTTCAGTGCTTGACACAAAAACTAGGTAGATGTGAAGGAATGGAATAATGCATCAATGAGGTTGAACACAAAAGAAAAGAAAGGTAACCGTAATGAAGATTTCAGCTAAAAACCCTCAACAAAGGGACATCAGCTGGACAAAGTATTCAAGAGATAGAAAAGAGGAGAAAACGGATTAGCAGCAGAAAGTGGACTATTTAGCAGTAATCACAGATGTGTTTTGAACTGACTGAGTGTTGGGTGAGTGGCGAATATGAGAGAGAAAGGAATTTTATTTCATTGCTGCATCATGACTAAAACACCAGTGACCAGTTATAAATAAATGGTAGTTGCCTTTTCTTCATCAATTGCAAAGTTTGCTTATTAAGTAAAATAAAATGCCATCTAAAACCACCAACCCATTTCCTTGGTCTCTTTCAGAAGGTATTAATACAAATTAATGGTTGCACTGCCCTTGAAGCCCTTTATGATTGATGACATGCCAGACCAGCTTAAAAGTACTTTACTGTATTAAGTGTCTAATCTTTGAAAGAGATTTTGATCTAGAAAAAGCAAGCTCCCCAGTTCTACCAAGAAGCAAAAAAATCTCAATTTCTAAGGTCACTCTATCTTTAGCTTCCAGATTTACAGTGCTTGTTTTATTTTGTAAAACCAATAAACAGGGATTTAATCTACAAGCACCAAATACCACAATCTCTTTCACTCCCCCTATAAAATAAAAATCTAAAATAATGCAGCAGTATACATTTTTGATTAATGTGTATAAGCTATAACCTTTTTATAAAATATCACATTTAACTTCTCTCAATCAAGAAATTTCGCTCAGTCATTCAATGCATTTCCTCTTCTGCTTCATTTGATAACTGCTGCTGTTGATCCAGCTTCTTCACTGCTGCTAACATTGCTGATTGCCAGCTGCGGAAGGCAATAAGCCCTTTGTCTTGAATGTCTTTACGACCTTTGTTTGAGATCACCTCGCCATCTGGTCGAATAATGATTAGTTTTGGAATGATGCTGATCTTGTATTTCTCTAGGAAACCTCTGGAATTCAAAGCAGAAATAGCACAAGTGCCTATCCAATACTTGACAAACTTCAGACATGTCAGTAAATAGCAAATCTAAAAGATTTGCACATATTTAAATTAAGAAAAAAACGTTTTAAGGTATCTTGCACTTGTATAATAGCGATTAAAAAAAAAAAAGTCTAAATTATCGATATTGGCCTGGTTATACCTGGTGAATTTATTCTGTGCATATTAAATTTTTTTATCTTACATTATTTTTATATTAATTGACTTCCATATACTAGCCAGGGTTATTTAACTGAATAAACAAGAGCAACTTTTTTTCTGGCAAATATCGGCCCTCACTGTTTCAGAGGATCGTCGTATTTTGCAGCTAACCAGTTTCCGTGTTTCTCTTTATAGTACTCCATCATCTCTTCTTTGTTTTTGTCTAGGCTGAAGAACACAATCTCAAAAGGACTGTCTCTCGCTTTAAGTTGGTCATATACGTCTCGAAGCAAGGGCAGGAAATGTAGGCAAGGAGGACACCATGCAGCTGAAAAAAACAAACCGACAATTTTGCCTGCAAGTGCAGTTTCGCCTGTAACTGTTCCATAGTTTTCTCGTTGTCCAGCTGGTAAATACAGCGAGGTGAAGTGTTGCTTTGTAAGAAACAGCTCTTCCTTCAGGATCTCGCACATGCTCTTACAAACAGTTACATTAAATTAACTACTTGGGCACTTATCGGCAACACCCAAATAAAGGATAGCGCGACGAAAAGGAATAATGTCGTCGCTAATGTAAATATATTTAGAGTTGCCTCCCAGTGCACGATGGCAACCATTCCGTGCGTGCAGTGACGGGTGTAGCTAGAGCTTTTAAATCTTTTATTTAGTTATTTCTTTATACAAAGTATAATCGTTTGACATACTACGTTGATTTCACGCAGACATACAAGAATTAATTCTGTTGTATTTTTACACTGATGTGTTTTTTTTTGTTTGAATCCTTTTTTGTGTGTTTGTGTGATCGCACTTAGCCTACTTTAAAGTGGGGGAAATTAATTTATGATTATGAAGTACTTTAAAAAAAATTTATTTGAATAGTTATAATAAAATAATCCTATTTTTCTTTCTTAATGGGTTAATGGAAAATTGTAGGTTTTATGGAGATGACTTCTGATCCACCAAAGATAACAAATATAATCAGCAGCCTTGGCTCCACTTGACAGTGCGAATAACAGCAACGTGTTCCTCGCACCCATGCAGCTGTTGCACGCGTACCCAGCGCGTGATGTGTGTGTGTGCATCCCATAGTTTATTAGTATTGTAAAACGTTTCTAAAGCACACACGAATATGACTCTCCAAGCAATTAAATACGAGCGTGGACGTCTGGATATTTTAGATCAGCTTCTTTTGCCAGACACATCGCGGTATGTTCCCATCAAAGATACGGAAGACGGTTGGCAAGCCATAAAGAAAATGCAGGTTAGTCGAACAGAGATTAAAGCGCCTTGAATTTCTAAAGAGATCAAAGGCTACAGTTGTCGTGAATGTCTTCTCTCTCTCACGCACACACACAGATTAACCAATCTAATTATGTATAACGACTAACCAGTAATATATATATGTGTTTAGGTTTGTGTTTCTGCCTGTAGATGCTATCTCTGAACATTTTCATCCGAATGTAAACCAAAAACAATAGGATTTCAAGAACTGTTACCTGTACATTCTATAAATTGGAATCTTTATAAAGAAAAATTCGTCATATTTTTCTTTTTTAGGAGCACTTCTGTTCAGGTGTCTGTTCTTTGGACAGAGTGAAATACATAGCCAGATCATAGTCTAGTACAGAGTAAATTACTTTTAATTATTCCGATTTTTTTTTTTGGAGGTTGAGACTATATATATAACTAAAGGTAAGGTTCTGAAATTAAATAATGACCTTGATCAAGTGGGTTAAGAGCTATAGCCATTCTTTGCTATAGCCATTCATTTGAATGTAATCATTGATTCAGATTTTGTGAAGATTCAGCACTATCTTTAATTTTCAGGTTCGAGGAGCACCAGCTATTGCGATTGTTGGATGTCTTAGTCTAGGTGTTGAGCTGACCAATAAAACCTTCCACAAGCTTTCTGATCTAGAGGAGTTTGTTGTTGAGCGCCTTAATTACCTAGTCACTGCACGACCTACAGCTGTGAACATGGCTGATGCTGCTGCACGTTTTATTGACTTTATGGAAACCTTGGTAGTGGAGGCAAGTCTAGACCCCGAGGAAGCAAAGAACAGGTTAACTGCTTTTTTTTGTTTCCTTCATTTTGATTGCTGATAATATTGTTTTTTGTAAACTTATCTAGTTGAAAATTTAATAATAGTATAGCTGAATGAAACAGCTAGTTTAAGGATAATAATAAGGATGAAGATAATAATAACAGAATTTGTAAAGTACATTTTCCAACATGGAGGCAAGCTCAGTGCACTGTACAGACAAAACTGAGTCATACAAAAAAAATACATTAGCAAATCCATAACTAACATGGTAGTCCATGCCAGGAATCAATATTTTTTTCACCTGTATAAGAAATTTTGTTAAACAATAACTTACTGTACAAGAAATGAAATATTGTGTTTTGGGCTTATTTTGGAATCATCTGCATTATCTGCATTCATTAATAAAAGCATTTAAAAAGAACCCTGAATTCTTGAATATGACATAGAGATAAGAAACACAGTTGATAATATGTTTATAAAAAATTTGTTATTGTCATGGACATATTGAACAAGAGTTTGGTAGAGATAGCACGACTGATTTGTTGAAATATTGTAGAAAGAATTACAAAAGTGCACCAAGTGTGTCATTAAGTGTTGCTACTTTAGGAAAGTTCTTAAGAGATAACAGGTGCAGGAAGGCTATGTTTTGCAGAATAATTCAAGAATTTGAGTCTCTGCTGGAAGAGGATATTACTACAAACAAGCAGATAGGAAAGAATGGAGCAGAAGACATACTAAAAAAATGTGGGAATAGGCCTGTTCGAATCCTGACACACTGTAACACTGGTTCTTTGGCAACTGCAGGATATGGTACAGCACTGGGTAAGATAGCTTATCTTGCACATCTGTATTGGTTCACTTGTAAAGTGTTTGTATTGTTACTATAAATAAATAAATGAATTAAGCTGCATGTTTCACCATTTTTCTTATTTGTTTTGGGAATACGTATTTAAACAGAGATATGGATGAATAAATTAAAGAGAGAAAACAGTTTTTAATTATTAGTCTTTTGTGATTACAGGTGTCGTCAGGTGTCTTCATGAACAAGGCAAATTGAAAGAAGTGTTTTGCACAGAGACCCGACCATACAACCAAGGGTCACGACTAACTGCATATGAGCTTGTGTATGAGAAAATGAATGCTACTCTTATATGTGATAGCATGGCAGCCATTTTAATGAGACAAAAAGATATTTCAGCAGTTGTGGTGGGAGCTGATCGTGTGGTTGCCAATGGGGACACAGCAAATAAAATTGGAACTTATCAACTGGCAGTTGTTGCTAAATACCACAGTGTACCATTTTATGTGGCTTGTCCTTTGACTTCGTTTGATCGGTCAAAGGAAAGTGGAGCAGAAATAGAGATAGAGGAAAGACCCTTCGAAGAATTAACATTTATAAAGGGAGTCAAAATTGCTGCAGAAGGTACGCAAAGAAAATTTTTTAAACAAATGTAATGGCTATCATTACTTCTATGATGTCGATTACATGTAGTTTTCTTTTTTTAGATTCTAGCATATTCTGTGATTTTGTATATTTTCTCTTTGCACATCTTAAAAAAAAAAAGCACTGATGATCATATGCATGCCCACCAATCAGTTATTCAAACCTCCTAAACCTCTTCAAAAGATTCTAATAGTTAAAAAATCTCAATGATTATTCACTGAAATAGTATAAAATATTTCAAGAATATTATAATTAATAGTTAAATTTTTTAGTTTATTTTTTTCAGGAATTAATTGCTGGAATCCAGCATTTGATGTGACGCCTGCTGACCTGATTACAGGTGGAATTATCACAGAACTTGGGGTTTTTCCTGCAAGCCTCCTTAATAATGAATTAAAAAAGTATCAGAAAGATAGTATATAGGACATGTATTGGTCACAGTAAGCAGTCTGCTTATGAATCTATGATGGTATTGAAATCTTTCTTTTGTCCTTAAATTTTAAAGGCAAATTCTTACTGGTGTAATGGAATGTAGAATTATCATGTATGGAGGGCTAAGCTGGAATTATAATTTAGTTGCATTTGAGGAAGCTCTTTTTAAGCATATGATCCTGGAATACATTCTGATTGGACCAGGACTGGACCTGGCTTTGGTAAAGGAGCCATTACAGACGTGCAAGAGAAGACTCTAATTTCTAGTGTGGTGCAATGAGTGTAACAATGTAAAGCTCAGTGGAAGATGCTGTTTCCCCAAATCTGGTTGAATACCTTCTTTCCATTCTGGAAGTACATCCCACAAACATAATCATGTATAGGAGGCCAACAGAGCAGATGTCTAGAGTGTACACGAATAAAGATATGTATTGACCTTAACCAGTGGGGGTGTTTGGACCATACGTTAAGTTAATTAGGTGTATCTGTGTAAAAGCATGACATAATTTTAATCACTTTATGTGCATGGTGATATTTATAGACGAGTATCTCAAGTTTAAGCGATGAGGGAGCGTGTGCAGACATGAACACCCAAACCTTCTTCAACAAAAAAGGTCGACCAACAGTTAACACAGCGAATATCTAACAAGGATGGATCTACGGCGGCATCGAGGCGAGAGAGTCGAACCTGAGAACACTGGCGATGCTGTCTTGATTCGCTCCGGCTCAGCGGCGCAAGAAATTGTGTCTTTCGAAGACACCTCAACTGAAATCGGTCAGAGTCCAGCAGGGTTTGCTTCATAGCAGACCAGCGAGGGAGGAATACATAATTCTTGTATAATGATAATATATATCTACAGATGCAAGATGATGATGTCAGTTGCTTGACACAATGACTCATGTCGTATCCCTCGCCTAGGAAAACACTGCATAAGAGTTTAGACGTGAACATCAATTGTTCGTCGACAGTTATATTCTAACTGCTAATGTAAATTATTAATATTACTGCACATCATCATCATGACTCGTGTTTGGCAGTATGGTGCAGTTTTGCTGCCAGAATCAGTGCAAATTGCTGCTTTTCTCCATCCGTGAACATGTTGCCGAGAAAGATTGTTGTTTTTATACTCGTTAACTGCAGCAGCTGCAATAAAACATTAATGGAACAATAAACACGCAGCTTCAAATTCTGTAGAGAGGCTGTTGGTCGGATGTTAGCGGCTCTATCACCGCGAATTGGTCCACATTCCTCTCCGCAAGCCGCCATGAGTTATTAGAAGTAAAGACACATTTTTGAGTTGTGAAACACTTACAGAGGGTCTAGAACTCTAGATCGAGTGTTTCTATCAGTGCAGAAGCTGTCAAAACCCATTTCATTGACGTGAAGAGGAGGTTATTTCAAAGACAGTTTCCAAAAGTGACCTGTCTATTTATGTGTCAACAAGATAAACAGTGAATAACTGTCACCAGTGAAAGGTTCTTGTCATATTGCTATGTTGAAGAAAGTCGCTAATGGATCAGAAAAACCTGCTAGATAACCTAGGGCATAAAACATAAAGAGCAGCGAGAACATTACACCATTTTCCCCCGATTACACATTTAAAGGCACAGTATTGCACGTCGAAAATATTTGTCGTATTTTTGTGGGATTGTTTTGAATACACTGGCACGGTACCTAGCTTACCACAGTGTTTGCATGTCCATTTTGTGGTCATTTTTTTTTATCTGTTTAACGCGGGATAGGTGTAACTTCAAAATGTTACTTTGAGTTGCGTGTAACTGGTAACGCAGAAGTGATAGAGATTTTCTCTCTCACACACACAAAAAAAAAAATAAAAATACACAAACTAAGACAGATGTAAATGTATAATCAAAGACAAAATGAAAAAAATTTTTCGTCATAGAAAATCAAATAAAATGCCAACATTGACCTTTCACTTGATCTCGGCCAGTCTTCCTGTCACGTGATCGCAACTATAGCCTCAGCTTAATACGAGCTCTTTAAGTACAGACGCTAGGCACGCCTGCCAAAGGACACATGCGATAACACCGTGAAGCCGAGTTCATTACAGCTGGTCAAGATGACTAACACTCTGTTACTTGTTACACCGTGAAGCTGTCCACAGTGACCACAGGTGATTGTCAAGAGGCGCAGCTGTCGAAAATGACCTTTACGTTTTTACTGGTGATGAGGTGGAGCTGTCAGCTGCTTGAGCACTGATACAGTCCTGTCGAAAAGCACTACAAAGTAAGATATTTAGTCTCTTGGATTAGCTTGTGGCTATTCTTGTTAAGACTGGCTGGCTTCAAATGTCTACGATGTATTCGTCATGAGCGAATTTAGTGTAAACGAAATGTTCGTTGGGTAGGAAGGTTGCTATAATGTTTATAAAAGGATGCTGATCACTAAATGTTCCATAGATTGGAGTGGTGGGTGATTATTAAATATTTAGTGAAAATTAAATTCCTTGTTCCTTAGAGTTGACCTGGGGGCTTTCGATCAGTCATGAGCATATACTTAGTAAACTATGTCAGTCTTCGATACACATTTTATTGGGGTAGTGGTAGAGACTGTTAAATGTAGACTGGGGGTAAAAACAGCGAAAATAAATGTAGTTCAGAGTATGGAGTGGTGATGATCTGCTAAATGTTTATTAAGGCGGAGGACGCTGGTTAAATAATGGAGGCTGTGTGGTCCTCAGTACACAGCCCCGCATTTCTTTTACAACTCTTGCGAATCGTCTCTTCACCCCCTCCCTCCTTCATCTTTCTCTCTCGTCTTCTTTTGTGTTTGTGTGCGTGTTTATATGTATTTATATGAAATTCGCTTACTGTTTATTTCTGGTCTATCTCACAAGTAGTAGTGTTCACGCTTACTGCTGATCCCAACAATTGGCGAGAAGTTCAGCGTCACCCTCAGAGTGAGGATTCAACCTCGACAAAACTGACATCAGCGACAGCTATGGAGTTGGGAATGTTTGACACCCACCGTGAGGCGCGGTTCGAGTCTATGAGGAAAGAGTGGCGCAGCGCGAGGGTACTGCGTCGACACGAGGACCTCCGCAAGCAGTGCGAACGGGAGGTGAGGGGTTACGACAACGCTAAGCGGGTACTGGAGGTCGAGTCCCGGCGGGCACAGCGGCGCTACCAGGAGCGTCTGAAGGACTTGCACCACCACTGCCCGTCCAGAAGCATCCAGCAGGATACGGGTGGTGTTCGCACCCTCGCTACACCCTCAGGGCCTGTTTCTTCCAGAGAAATGAAGGGCAACACTTGCTGGTGTCAGGGCCCGCTGCCCGAGTCATCAACAGCGGAGGATCCACCAAAGGTGGCAGGCCACCGCTTCCTCTTCCGCGTGCTGAGGCGAAACGGGAAACTGGTGTACATCCGAGACGAGATGGAGGCCCTAGGAACGCACTCCTTCAAGAACTGTGGGGACAGCACGCGGCGGTTCGCGTTCCAGCACGATCCATGACATCGCTTAGCGCAGCTTGCGAGGACTATTTTAGCAATTTTGGAAAACAAACTTTTTGAACCAAAGGGTTTACTTTCAGGAAAGTTTAAAAAAAAAATTTCCACTTTACTTACAGAGTCAGTATCGTACAAAATTATCTGAAATCTTGATCTTTGTAATCTGATGTTGAGAACACCTCTATGGTGAGATGTATAATTTTTTTAAAACCGATTTCGACAAGCCTTGGTGGAAGTTTATCCTAATTCCATACTAGACTCAGATTTTTTTCTGTCTGTATAAATGTGAAATATTTATACAAGCATTAGGAACAGTTTGTAATATCTTAAGATTATGAGACTGAACATGTAGTAAGCAGAAATATAAGTTGAAGAACATTGAGGACATAGTTACAAAAATACAACCCCCTCACCACACAAATACACTCGCATGCATGCGCGCGAGCACACATACATGAACTTATTAATACAAATATTATATGATTTGAAGTATTATGAAAATATGCTTACCCAGATTTTAATACATTGATATGATCAAGCTGTTTTCCTGCATTATATTGAGATGTTCTGTCAAGAGAACTACTTGATTTCGATCATTCAAATTAATTTATCTCATACTGTTTAATGGCTGAGAATCTCGAGAGTTGAAACGCACGCTTCATAACAATTGGTCATGAATTCAATAAGAATCCACACAGGTTCATCCATAGCTCTTCATTACTCTTTAATTTCAAATATTTGACATCGGCACGTTGTTAACAGGTAAGTTTGATGAGAATCGAGTTAGATGACTGTCCCTGCTATTCCAATAATATACAGATGACGGGGCTGCTTTATACAGAAGCACGCGAAATCACTTTGTGGGGTATCTGTGTCACAGGTCACGGGGCTATATCGTGCTTGTCAGGTAACAGCACACAGACCAAACGATTTAAGCTTGTTTCAACAAGTGATCAACAAGTGATCCAAATATACACTGTTTCCCTCTACTATACTCGACGATTGCTGTGGCAAAGTATCAGACAACTTTTAGGCTCCAATAATAGCGATAGATCCCACTTCAAATTGTGAATTTCATTTTGCTGTTTTGATGGGCAAAATATCAGTCATCTTTTAAAGCAACGGTCGTCCCCTAACCTGTTTTAGGTCGTCGGGAAGGAAAGTGTTACAGACCTTTCCTTTCTCGGGGCCAGCTTTACGTGAGTGCGATGGCCATCCTCTCTCCCTTCCCCAACCCTCTGTATAGCCAGGTACCAATTCGATGACGACTCGGGCAGTCCGCCCTGATAACAGGTCGACTGGGGGAAAATGACTGAGCGACACGAATATCGAAACGGGGTCTCTCGATTCCTACGCCGCTGCTCTAACTACTCGGCTTTCCACTTCCTCTTCCAACCTTACAGCGATCATAAAATTCAAGTTTGTGGGGCGATAGATCCCACTTCAAATGGTAAGTTTGATTTGTTTTTGTTTGTTTGTTTTTTCTTGCGCAAAGGCGTGTCAGCTACTTGTCTAGTGAGAGATGGAATTATTTGTAAAACCTTTTCTGTAGTAAGCAAAAATATACACGTACTTTACACGTTCAACAAAAAGTCAGTTTAATTTCCAGAGAAGTTCTTCTTTCAGTGTGTACGCCACAAGCTTAGGAGTTGCCAGAACGAGTCAGTCCTCGAGTACTACCCGGGTATTTCGTGGTATTACAAATCCACTCAAAGGCGCTCAAGGGAACTCAGTGTGCGCAAATTACACAGGCACTGATACATAGGTACAACCGTACTTACAAGTGATTAATGATTAATGTCGATAGTGAAAATTGTAAAGTCCTAAGGTAATGATCAAACAAACGTGTTGCAGAAATACCCCAAAAGAATTGGAAGTTACATTCTTTGAAGTTTCTCTGTAATTATGAACTTAGCTCAGTCTGGCAGTCTACCCCTTTCTTACAAGTATGAGTAACAAACCTTTGTCATTTCTTTAAATGCATACACATGACATTTCCGGAAACCTCTGAGAAATATATTACCATCTCCATGAATCCTCAAACGATGGAACACGATGCATTACCTCATGTGATCTCAGGAATAAAGTGAGCTGATCATTTCCCCACTGCGTTCTAAATTAATAATAACAAACAGGACAAAGCAGAAAAGGCTCATGTTTATGATTCCTCCCAATTCTAGATGTAATCTGCACATAATTGGCATTTCCAGTTTGATAGCCGCTGTAGGACTTTGTCATTTATTGCAGGAAAGGTGTTCTTCAAAAGTACATGAATAGAACACAAAACCATAAGAAACTAAAAGGAAACGAGGGAAAGACAAAGAAAACACACACACACACAAACGCATTGTTTACAGGGTTGGACTGTTTGATCAGTGACGAGCTGGATAAGCAGTGATGCCTGTCTGTTGACTAGCACTGTAACATCGCACCAAACTACTACTCAGCAGGGATGAGATGTTCGTCCTCTTACTGGCATTTTCGCTCAGGGTTAGCTGACTGTGACACATCACGAATTCTGTATGTTAAAAAACCTTACCAAATCTGACTGTCTTGTGTGTGAACGCTACATGGATGTTATTTCTTGTTGGAGCGCTTTTGAAGACGGTTGGGAAAGCGAGCACTGTCAGTGCCTACCATTTTGCACAAACTTTGTTTCAGAGAAGCAGCAAGCTTCAAACCTTTCGTCTCTCCCTCCAGAAAGCCTGCTTTCCGAATATCATTTTGCCCGAAATACTGCGGCTTCACCGTCAGAGTACCAGCTTTGGCGTTTCCTACTTTTGAAGCATTCGAGTTGTCATGCGCAAACAAAGAAGCTGTAGGAGCATGTGCATGGAGTTCTGGCTGTTCGTTTTGCAGACGTGAGTCAGTAAAAGATAGGCACGGCTCACTGTTGCACCTGCTGTCTCCACCCATCTTCTTGATTACCAGCTGCTTCTTGGTGTCCTGCAGTCGCGTCAGCTTCTCGGTCATGAGGGATTGTGCGCGACCAATTTCCACCGTGCTGAGTCGCATGTCCCGCTCCACTTGCTTCAGCTCCTTGTCGAACTGCCAGGAAAGCTTCCGGTGGTTGCTGACGAACTGCGTGCGGCGGGGCATGTGACGCACGCGCTCGAATGTGATGTCGTCGTCAATGGTGTGCCACAGACTGGTGACGTCAGTCGCCATGCCGATGCTCGACGATCGTCTCAAGGAAGACAACCGCAAGAATGTCCAGTGAAAGCGATATGTGATGAGCGAGGAAACTTCCCGCGAAAACTGTTTTTCTTTTGCGCAAAAGGGGAAGTATATACACTGATGTCACCAAACGAACTCAGTGTCAAAGCAATAAAAATCCTGAAAGTAAGCAAGAAAAATACGCCCATAAGGGAAGTATAGTAAAGTTAATAAACAATAAATTAGCAATAATAAACCAAAAAACCTCAGATAAGAACATGAACAATCTACAATATAAATAAAACATAATGGGCAGTTTTGAATAAATCTCCAGTGACTGCGACCGTCGATGAAGAACAATTACTTAAAGAGCAGAAACAGAAAAAAATCTAGTTTCAAAACGAGACATTGAGAACTATTTATTATACTTACTGGTATAAAATGTAACCAACGTGGTGTGAAGTTATCAGCTAATGCATAATAACTAATGTTTTATATTAAGATTATGATAAAATGCAAGATAAGATTCTAAATGAAAGTGAGCGCATCAACGCCTGTGATGAGGATGTACGTACGGTTACAGATAATTTCCAACTCGCTTATACCCATAAAAAAGACTTACTGTAGGTCGGCCAGCTTGCAAGCAGAAGCTGTCGACAACCAGACGTTGACAGGACGACTGGTCAAACTATTTACACACACACCAGCGTTGACAGCGACCGGTGGTAAATGAGTCTGTAGGTCTCTGCTACCGCGTGTCAACCCGCTACAAATTCCCTTCACACTGATTTCTTCAGTAACTTTCCAACACACTCTCGATCGTTGACTATGATTTTATTTTTAAATTTCTGCACCGACAGCAAGGATTGCTGGCACGGCGACGCATGGTCCCGAGGGTCAAATGTGATCTAAGATCTGTGGCGTATCGCCTGGCCATTAGTTCAGCTTAGTTTCGTCATAAACAAAGGAGAGTTGATAAGGGGCGACAAGCCCTGGCCCGCGGCCTGACTCGCTCGGTACTGGCGTACCTAGGAGAGAGTCAACGAGGTAGCCGATTGCGCAAGCCAACACACGGGTAGTAGGGACGACTTGCATGACGACGACCTGTAAGAGGAGGTGGTTGACGAGGAGACGATGCGATTGACGGTAATGAAGAAGTGGTTGCGAGGGCTGAAGGGAGGGCACGGGCACATTGAGTAGCGCAGTTAATCAGCAAGGCATCGCGGCCACTAAGAGCGCTTGGAGTAGGACACCTTCTATTGAATCTGTATGTAGAAGACAGGTAATGGGGTACAATATTTGCTTAGTATTATATAGGGATCAAGCCCGGGTACATTTGTCATCGTTTGGCGTGGTGCGTACAATTTTTGCTTGACAGTTCAATATTATTGAGTAGATTTCCTTTTACTGTTTATATTTGACAACAACGGGACTAGAATATTAATGCAAATATATACAAAATATTCGTAATCTAGTACTCAATATAACATGGACACTGCTTTATAATAATGCACAAAGAATCAATATTATCAAGTTATAAATAAGGCAGTTTTTATGTGTGACACACACACAGAGGAATTTTCCGATCCAGAATGAGCTGCTGTCCTCAGCCAGTTCCGAAAAGGACATCAAGAGGACAGCGCAAATCGGAACAAATATCTTGATTCATCCGAAGCAGACATGTTGAACCAGGACCAGTAGTTGATGATGTCTCCTGTCGTCTGTCATATCTGTTTCGCTACACTGACAGCACTTGTTAATTAGTGGCTTGACTAAGTTTTGAGTCAAATTATTAGATACTTCCAAGATCAAAGAAGAGCTGCGGAATGCCAGAGAGAGAGAGATTGAGCTTGAGGACAAAAGAGTTGCAAATTCAAGGACAAAAGAAACACTAAAGAAAAGAAAGAACAGATTAGCTAACGACAGATAGGGCATCATCGGGTACCCATACCAGCATTTTTTAAAGCAATGTAAAATCCGCGCGCAGGACACACACACACACAGAGATAGAGTAAATACAGCAAGGCATGGAAGAAAACAAAAGAAGAAAAGAAAATAAAATTGGGTAGGGAGAAAGCTATGTGGCATGGCAGATCTCGGTGTGAAACTCGCTAGGTTATGCGTGTTGCAACACTCCCCCTCTCCCCAGCAGCAGTGGGTTTCCAAGCTAGGAGAGAGCCACGGCGACGTGAGAAGGTTGCGTTCAGCCTTATTCGACCGTTCCTTAGACACGCTGAACCACTTACATTTCAGGGAGAGGTAATTCCGGTATCTATGAAATCTGTTTCCAGGTCTCAGAGAAAAAAAGACGAACGACGAGACGGAAAGCAAGTAAATACGGGCGCAAGAGTACAAACACACACACACCCTCCACACTCATGCCTGCTTAGACATGTAGAAAAGAGTAACAAACAAGATGAGTAGAGAGAGAGAGAGCAAGAGAAAGAATTGGTAGAAAGCCAGGTAGCCTCTGTCAATTGTTGAGTTGAGAGACACTAAGGTTACTACCTTCATGACGCACTTTGCCGGACAGTGAATCATTGTCATGCAACTTGCTCTGCACAATGCACGTGTCCCCCGCACAACGGACATACACACGCAACACATACACAACATACACATACAACGACACGTAAAACTATTAAATCAATTCCATTCTTGTTTTCGCATTCTCATATACAGTTCCATAGCACAAGATCATTCTTAGTTCAGAAGTCATTTCTAGATATTCTATAAGCACATCAAATTTGGAATACGCCGTGAAAGTCAAATCAAATTAAAAAGTTATCAGCCTCTTCTGCAGGTATTGCGATTCACACACATGTATCTAAATCATTTCCAAAAGGCAAACTAAACACACAAGTAAACACACAAATAACTCGTTGTGCAGTCTAATCAAAGACAGTATAACACACAATCAACTGTCTATTTGTAAAGATAGGACTTGCAGTTCTTACATCTAGCAATGTTGCTATGTACACTATCATACAGCAATGTGCAAAGAATGGCACACCGAAGCGTATAAAAGATGTGTATTTGAACAATAAAATAAATCACACATGTAACAAAACCATCCCCTGTTCGTCGTATTGACATGGCAGCAACATACAGATGTACTGCTTTCTCTATCTCTTTGACTCATTCGCTCACTCGTTCGCTCGCACGTACGCACGAACACAGATTTAACGTACGGATCACAATGTTTATTACCACAACAAGCGTAACATAATTATAAAACCTCGTATAAAATATATAAAAGTTGCCACTTTTGTCATCCACACTAGTCATTAAGTTTTCTTGTTCTCAAAATATTATCTTCATTGGAATTCTATCTGTGGAAGGTTGTGTGTGTGTGTGAGCGCGCGTTTGTGTTAGGGGCGAGTAGAGCTCAATATCATAGAACACTAAACATCCTCGTACATAATTATGTAAAGTATGTTTTGCAAAGCATCAAAAACATTGAGGAAAAAAGACCTCGAAAATCTTGTCTATAAAAATGTACAATAGTACAGTCTGAAGCAAGACATAGCAGCAAGTCATTTTGTATGTCCTCAAAACTGCTTTTTAAAAATTGGTTGCAAGGACAGGCTGCAGTCGTATACTTTCTATCTAAGAAGTAAGAGTTTGGCAAATCTGTCGCCAGATCATTTGTAGTTATAGTTATGTTGCAGATTGCTATTTTTTTTTCTCTCTCTCTCCTTCTGCTCAAATTTCTCCCTCCTCGTCTTTTTTCTTCAAGGTTTAAGAACAAAGCGCTCTCAGTGACGCAGCATTTCCGCAGCAGTGAGTAGCGGGCAAGTCGAGAGCTCTCGCCTAAGTTCTTTGTGGTTCACTTACAATGCCTATCTCACATCTCATGGCAGGCATGTCACTACCAGATGTGCACCACGGGAAATACTTTAAAGTGTCCCCTTCAAAAAGTAAGAGGATGAATTAAGAGAATGCACGAATCTGTGATTAAAAAATCGTCTCGTCATTATACAGATACCTTTAATGAGATCTCAGCTGGAGTACGGCTATAATTTGAGCTCACAACTTGAGTACAACTGTTGACATCTTTGTCGACGTCATCAGTAATACTAATTGATAAAAAGCATGAAACACGTTCATCTCGCCCACATTGTTAGTTACATTTGTGTTCGTTTGGCGATTCCCACGTAAGGAGCAAGCAACTCCAGCGCCTGTCGGAGTTTTAAGCTTGCTCTTGGTCCAGGAGGGCGCCGGCGAGGAGATCAGCGATGTGATCGATGTGCTGGTTGCGTACTGACCGTTCCCTCCGCTCCGCGAAGCTCAGCCCTCGTTCGTCTTTGCCCGGAGTTCGGCCATCCATGGACAGTGGGGTGGGGGACTCACGGTCGGACAGGTTATCGGCCGTGGGGATGCTGATGGCCATGGCGCTGGAGGGCGGCGGGTAAAGGTCAGAGAAGGGGGTCAGGAGGTTGGCTCCCATCCTCTCCGAAGGTGTTTCGTTGGCCTCCGGAGAAGGGGGATGCGGGGGCTCCATCAGCTCCTGGCCGGTCTGCGGCGGAAGGACTCGAGGGCTGGGGAGACCCATGGTGCTAGAATCCGCCAGTCGGTCCTGTGACAGGTTTCTGCGGGCTGCAGGTGCGCGGGGCACGGTAGCGTCACCGCCGTACATGGCAAACTGGGAGTAAAGGGAGCGAACTCCGTTGGTTGCGGAAGAGTTAGGGTTCCTGATGGGCTGCGCGATCTGAATGTACTCGGTTTCGCCTGGCAAGGAGCCGATGTTGATGCTGCTGACGCTGCCGCCTAGGCCCAGGCCAGCACGATGGAGAGGCGCCGTCCTCCCAATTGTAAAGCTTTTACTCTGCACAGTACACACAAATTAACATCTGAACAGTTCATAGGTCACGTCACGTCTGTCTGTCTCTTCATTCCTACCTATATAATACTGTCTGCTAGCGAGCTAATTTCTAACCAAACAAATCTTAATTTGCACGCTGGACCTATTGGCATGCTTCATGTTTTGCAAAAATTCTCATCTAGACGGCCAAGAACAAAATATACACAACTTTGTAAAGGGATGATGTCCTGATTGAAATGCTAACTCTGGAAGTGGTGTAATAAGTAGATTGGTACAATTATGGTTGTCTATTATGGGATTGTGTACTGCACACGATTACAGAGGGGCAAATTATTGATATTTCATTTTATATCCGGTTTTAAAAAATAATAAATCACTGTACAGGCAAGAGTACAATATACATGTTGGAAGGGGGAAATTTTATGTTTAGTATGTGTGCTACCAGTAAATATGCAGATATCTTGGGACCGCATATGCACTAGACACACTAAACACTCAGGTTCCTGAGAGCTTGTCCACAGAAGGTGCCTTTCCCCAGTTCCGACAGCCAATCAACGTCCAGGAAGCGAGTCCTCGAGAAAGCCTCTCATGTTCATTATTTCTTCTTGTCGCCCCAAACGCCCTGTTTAGCCCCTGCGGCTCCAAATCAGCGGCTCTTAGCTGATAGGAGCGTTGCCATGGACACAACATTTGCGTGGTAATGCGTTCGCTTTCAGGAGGCAAAATGTCTTTCAAGTGGACGCAAGACTGCGCTCCCCTGATATGGTAGAAAAATGATCAGCGAGCGCAAAGCTTCGTAGCGGGTGAAATTATTCCCTCCCGTGGTCAGACAGGGAACCGCGCTTACGTCCCTTATATTGCAGCCTATCACGGCACCAAACCCAAGGATGTTGAAAAGTCTACAAGGGTTCATTTTTTAAATTACTGGGTTGAGCTACAATGTATTTTTCTAAATATGAGTAGTATTCGCGTTACAACCTGCAAAACATCAGCATGCACACAAAGGTGCGAACACTGACGCATGAATATCCTCGTAAACGCCGAAACGCCGAAATAATAAACGTTTCCCACTGACTGAAACACCGATAGCGTATCCAGCTACACTCCTGATTCTGGGTGAGTGACCTTTCCGTGTGTGTGGTGATCTTTAAAGGTTAATATCTCGAATGGGATAGAGTCCACAATTCGAGGTGAAAAAGCAATTTGTTCTGAGCTCTGTCAGGTCATCCGACGAAAATTGCATCGTCGATGACTGAATGGTGACAAGAGTTCTGTCTTACCTGTACCTTGGCGCTGCCGGTTTTGTGCCTGACTTCTGACCCGTGGCTGTGAGAAAGGCTGAAGTTGAGGGTGTCGCTGTTCCACGTGACGTGGGCATGGCTAGGAGAGACCGAGCGTCCCGGGAGGTGGGACCGGCTACTTGCCACATCTCCACCCACGTGACCGGCAACTTCCGTTGTTTGTCTCGCCGACCTGGCGTGGCCAGTCCTGCCTGCTGAATCCTGCTTATTTTTCGACCGTCTAGCGGAGCTGGACAGCGAGACCTCCCCTTTCCTCGCCGGAGCCTTGGTGTTCGATTCCCCCGAGTTGGCGCCGAGGTTTGAAGGAGATTTGTCTAAGCGGTGCTGAATGACGTCATCAACAGACAGACTGCTGAGGTGAAGCTCGTCCTCCGGCGACAGACGATCGACAGTGATGGCCTTCACCTTGTTGTTGTTGGCATCGAACCTATTGTCGTGTCGCGTGTGACCCAGGGGGCGCTGCTTGACGCGATAGCCACCGCTAGAGGTCGCTGACGCCAGCCTCGGCCGCGGACAGTCGATGGTGAGAAGCTTCTGGAAGAATACCGGATGTGTCTCGAAGAGATTCTTGAAACAGACGTGAAGGTAACTATAGTTAGAGCTGCCACGTGTGTCAAAAGAGTTAGTGTGTTATACGAAATTAATAAACGATCATTTGGAAAAAAAACCCCCAATAATCTCAGAACTCACTGCTATTTCACATGGGGGCTTTACGTGAGCACAAAAATAACTACGTCGTAAGAACTGGCCTATTCTCATGCGATTTAAATAGTAAAGTCTTACTTTCACGCTTATCTCAACTAATTAATCAAGTAACGATCTCAGCTGCTATTTCAGTCGTTAAATTAATAACGACTTTAATCAGACGATTTTTTTAAAATTAGTGGTTTCAAGTGCGTGCACGTATAAGGACGTAACTTTACAGTTCTGTACTACCCGTTTGCCAGACTGACTGACTGACTGGTTTAGTGGCGTGACTAATGTGACTGATGTGACTGACTGACGGGCGATCTGTTTAATCTGCTTTCTTGTTGAAGGTATGAGGAGTCGAATAAAATGGTCTCTACCTCTCTGTCGTTGTCTCTTGGAGTAACTCTAGGACTGAGAACTTTGACCTCTGGGCGGCCGATCTGGTCTCCCCAGCTGAGAGGGATCTCCGGAATCGCTGGTTTCTGCTTCTTCTCGCGACCCTCCTGCACATTCTTGTCTAATGGGTAGAACCTGTAGCACAGACACAGTATTTTATATTTGGAGCACTACTCTGTTTATCAATATAGGTTTTACTCTGTTTATCAATAAAGAGTTTTTGTTAAATCCAAAGGTAGTTAAAGTTTCTGAAAAATCTCATCGATCCAAATAGAACCTCAACGAGCTACGATTACAAACAAAGAATGCACATAAACTCCGAGGGACATACACCAGCTCCCCAAAGTCGAAGTCAGCGAGTGTCGTCTGGTCCTCGCCGTTTGTCAGCGCGGGGTTGTGTGGATCCTCTTTCTCGTCTTGCTCCTCCTGTTCTTTCTCCCCATCATCGCCTAATTTCTCATTTCCTTTGTCTTGATCGTCTTCCCCCTCGTCCTTGGTCCACTTCTTAACTTTCAAGTCGTGGCTCAAGATGTGACCATTGACCCCAATGCGTATGCGGTCACCTTTCTGCAGCTGCATGGCAATACGACTGCCGACGGAACCATGGACGTTGTAATAGTTGTCTGCAGTGTTGGCACCTGCACCGAATGATTGACAGGGTGCCATGTGAGCAGGTCGAGAAGGAAGTGTACTATGAGTAGGTCCAGACAGATGTGCAATGACAAGCAGCCGAAAAAAAAAGGGAAGGCGAAAGACGCAACTAAAAGTAAAGTCAAGTATTAGAACTTTTGGATACTTTATGAGTACTGTACTTAAATATCGTTATATTAACTTGAACTCAAATGTAAGTAGGATGCCAGTAGAATAACAGTCACAAGCACAGGAAGTAATACAATGGAAGAAGGGAGAATATACTAACAGAGGCAATAACACACACAGTTTTATGGAGGAATTATGGCGAAAGAGACTATGTACCGGAAGAAGTGGCGATAGGACAAAGATTGACAGAGGCGCGTTCTCGTTGAGAAAGAAATGCTACTGCGAAGAATACTGATAATGCTGTGTTTGAGCTTCCTGTGTGTGCTATGGAGAAGAAGACGAGAAGAGACTAACAGTGTACAGTACGAACAAATGGGACAGCGGAATGTTAGACATAGACCTCATGGTTGTCATGATGATTCGCCTTTCCACCACTGATAGAGACCGTGGCGTTACTGGGGATGATGACAATGGAGTTAAATGTTAATGTAGGATGAAGGCCTAGATACAAAGAGGAAATTTAGAAACGGGATGGAGCACTAAGACCTCACTGGTGAAAGCGTCGATGACGCCCTCTGACTCCTCGCCCTGACCACCGCTGAACGTCAGCCAGGCGTCCGGCGAAGGTGTGACGTCCTCCTGGGCTGACTGACCACGCACGAAGAGACCCTGGTTGAGACTGTTGTTCTCCGGACGCCAGTGTGCGTGAATTTGATGGGTCAACTGGTTTTGAAAGCGCCGTGTCTCCAGCAGATCCCTGTCCACGGACAGGACCATGAAAGAGTCGGTGGCAGGCTTAACGTTCTTCAGACGATCTGCAGACAATGGCAATATAACGCGATGAATGTATACACCCTTGTTGTCGAAATAAAAATTATATTTTATTGTTTTAACCACCACTCTTCTTTTGGATTTGTTCGCTGAAGGTCAGCTACGTAAAGGCGATCCTTAAGATCGCTCTTAACCACACGAATATCGTGGAGCATTTGAGCAAGTTCAGCAAAGTTGTGTGTAAAAATATCAGGAATCCAACTGTTTTAGGACAAAGTATAAGGATTTTGAAACTTTGGTTAACATACTGAGTTAAATCTAATACAGTTGATACATTGTCCTATTATAAATGACATTTAACCATAAGGGAAAAAGATATAAGTATATTTAACCAAAACTCATTGCAAAATACGTGGCTATATTTGACATGGCGGTGTTACATGACGGTACGGTATTAACATTTGCAAAACATAACAACATACGTCCAGTAAAGAATGTTCTTGTTGTCACTAGGGATGAGTGGACGGAGGAAGAGTGATACACGAGCATGAAAATTGGCTCTACACAGGGTCCATACCTTTTTTGGCATGATGGGCAGGGCGGCCGCTGCCATTCGAGACAAGGCCCAGGCCTTTACGGGAGCTCCGTGTAGGAGGTGCAGAGGTCGTACCTCTGTTAAACAGAATCAGAAACACAGATATACACATCCAGACATAAATCGCAGATCTTCATTGTACAGGGGTGGCCCTTTCAACACAAGACACGCCAATGTGCAGATGTAGGCCTTAATTTTTAAAACATCATAACCCTTAAGCACTTCTCTGTTTATAGAAGCAGCTATTGTTTTGATCTCTATATCCCGCATTCCAAGCTTTCTCTCTGTGTGTGTAGGTGATAATCTGTCACGCGGGACAGACAGGCCTGTTACGCAAGTCTGACCTGCTCTTCTGGAAGATGTTGTGGATGAGCCTCTGCTGTTCTGTGATGATGTCTGCCGTGGACAAGGGCCTGTAGGTGCGTGTACCCGACACATCAATGTTTACCGTTCGGCACGACAAGACCGGCTGTGGAGGCGTGTACTGGTACCGGGTCTCAAGCTCCCCCAGAGGGCGCTTCTGAAAACACATCACATCCATCAGTAACTAAATAGGTAATCAACAGGTCTGCTTCTGGAAGTGACAAGAGCCTGCTCGGTGTCTCGTTTACAAATAAGTGTACCGTCTCTCACGATATAGTACAACCACTACGTCAACATATAGTAAATCATCGCCAACAAAAAGTACATCACAACGTAGTAAGACATTACCAACATGTCACAATATATCACCAACAAACTACTAGTCTCCCTACAATCGCATTACTGAGGTGCTTGTCAAATGTCGAGCGTATGTCAACCATAACTGCACTTTAACAGGTGGGTCAATGTCACAGCAGTTCCTGGAGGAGGCAGGGCAATGTTACCTTTCTTCTCACTCTCCCCCTGGAAAATACACAGAAGTACCTAGGCCGGGAAGGTGCACATTGTCTTGGTGAAGCAGCCATGAAAACAGGAAAACGCCTTATCAGTCTGCAAGCTAAACGAGATTGCTCTGTCACCGAAATATTCACATCGGCAGATGAAGATATCGATACCAATTTAAAGGTCTGAATGGGTGCATTTTCTCCCTCTTGGCTTCGTCGCTGATTGCACGCTGATGCGGACTGGGAAGGTTTTCATTTTTTACAAGCAGTGAATGGCAAGTTAAGCAGAATGGCTAATGGTCAGTGAGCTCACTAAGATGCTTGGCTGATGGAGATATGGCTGCCAGGTCACAGGTGTGCTTTCATACATAAGTCATGAAGCTGGCTTCTTACAGCACGCAATGTCTGTCAGACTATCGCCAGTGAGGTTTGCAGCCACCGTCAGCACGCAATGAGAGGCTAATACAATCCATTCCTCCTGAACTTTGAGTTTTGTCAACTCTCCTTCCTTCCACAACCCCCCTCTCTTTCTCCCTACTCTCTGTGATGAGAGAAAAACACCAAAGTTCTTTTCTCACAAAGTCACGGTTATATGCTTTATCTACTCATTTAAACTGGTAGATTTTCCGTCTATTCATTCTCTATCAAGATTTTGATAGAATTCTCCAACGATCCAGCTAAAAATAAGCACAGCGGATTAAGACTCTGTAAGAAATCACTTTACAGCGAATGATCGTAGATAGCAAAAATCATTGCTTGTTCATGTGCAATTATAAACAGTCTCCAGACACTGAATGTGCACCATAAAACTTGAAACTTCTCAACAGATGGGGCAATATCAATTAACGGCTTACTTTGACAGAGAAGTAAACAAACTCTTGTCAAGTCCTTAATTACAAATCAATAAATTTTAAAACTCTGTGCCTGTGAGACGTTTGGCGTGCAGCAAGAGCAATGGGTGCGCTATGAAAACATCTCGAAAGTTGGACGAGATCTGGTGAGACCGTCCACTTCTTCACATGTCATCTCAAAGGTGGGTCTACTTTTTAAAATGCACTGTGGAGTACGGCTCACATCTTGTCCTTGGTTCCCGGGACCCTGATGATCCTACATAACATAGCTTCCTTTGGCGGAGTAGACACCTCTATCCACACCACTTACTGAGAACTAACTAGTCTTAGTCGTAAACTTTCACACTCATCGAGCACGAACAAGTAGTCCAACATCTCGTAATGTTTCTCTCTCACAAAGAACTAACATGTACTATCATAGGCCGTAATCTTTCACCCTCAGGGCAATACTCATATCTCTCTCTTCATTTCCTTCCTCAGCCCTCCACAAGGGCCCAGATTAACGGCTGGGCCAACAGGGGACGCGAGGGTGAGATGCATTGCAACACAGGTATCGAACCTGGTGTTCCAACCACTTGCCCACTCACTACCTCAGATAACTACTAGCAACTTCGATATAAGTTCCTCTTCCTTCTACTGGTTTTGAAGAGGGATGAGTCAGACTCTTCAAACCCAAAGCAAAAACCTGCTTCCAGTTCAGATGATTTTACGCAATTCTATTTTATTAACAACCAACTTATTTACGTTTCATGTTTGCTTTCACGCAATTTTCTGACTTTTTCATGGCGGCATGTTAACAGGCAAATCTCTTTGATGACGATTTGTTTTCCAGATTGATGATAAACTGCAGTTTACGCATTCTCTTGTAACTGTTTGTATTGAGGAAACCAAAAAAAAAAAAATAAGAAAAAAAAAAAAATAAGAAAAAAGAAAAGAAAACAGGGAAAGAGTGAGAAACGAGTCACGTAATCATAATCGTCACGCGCGCCCTCGTTGCGGATTTTGTCACCCGACACCTACGACAGCGAGAAGCGAAAGCGCACAACGACGACAACACCTGAACATGAAACTCATACACACACAGAACTGAGGGCTCGGTACGGAGGAGAGTTTCCCCTGGCGGGTCAAATGCCGCTCACCCCGACAAACCCCCGGTCTGATCCCGTTAAAGACCAGTAACCGTTTGCTGCTGGAATGACGTGCAATCGATAGGCGCGACGTGTTTATTGGCAAGTCTGGTGACTGAAAGAGATTAATATGTTCTAAGCCCCTTTCAAACTTCTCATCTGCACCGCTTATCGCGGCGGGTTTTTTCTTTCATAAATCAATGACGATGAAAGACTGTGGCTAGTGTAATTCGCAAGCTTAATCGTCGCTGTTATTACGATTTAGCCCGTATTTTTCCCGGAGTGGGGCTCAAGAACAGGTTTTGGCAGCACTTTACGTCAGGTGTGCAAGCAGGTAATGGGACGAGCAAGCAGCGTGAACAGTTGGATGTGTGCCATGGTTCTCGCCATGCATAACGCATAATTCGGTTTGCGGAGCATTCAAAACAAATTGTTCTGGGGAAATAAAACTGAAATCTTTGGCAAAAGAAATTTTAAGCCTGCTGTCCCTTTGTCGAGATATAAAGCTAAGTAGCCTTTGTCCCACCCGCTCTTCACTGCGCATCAGAGGTCAGTTCTTTGATCGGATCCAAACTAACATCGGGGAGGGGGAATATCCCCGTGTGTTATGGCAGGGTAGGCTGAGGACATTTAGTGCAAACAATTTTATGGTCAGGTTCTCATAAAAGAGTCATTCAAACAACGTACCGTTTCGTCTCTTTTGTTATTTTACACCTGTTGCTGGGAGTGGCTAATGTTTCTGTTGTCTGCCATGAAGAGCGGCACACAACACTTCGCGCTCCGCTACCCCACACAGTTACAGCTGTGACAATTAATCCTGAACGTCTGCGGCACTAACCCTGACGACGACAGTTAGTCCATCACGTAGTGGCCAAACGTCGACTTTAAATAAAAGGGTTCAAGTATTTGCTCCAAGACTACTCTGATCAGTCTCACACCTGAATTTTGTGGAAGAGCCATGATGCACGTTGATCACCAGTCTTTGGTCACTCAGCTACAAATTCTTTTTTCTACAGTCACACCCTTCCGTTTTCTACCATCACACAATATACACTTTTAAGTGTTTAACAGTCACATTGCTACATACTTTGGTGTGCTTTGCGATAACTTTGCCGCACACCTTTCAGTTTTGACCTTTGCTTTGTCGACCCGAGGGGAGCTCGCTCTCTGTATGTGTGGCTGCCTACGTTCACCTGCTGTAAGTCTCATGTTTGTTATTAGACACACGCTTACATGCTCCACTTGGAGGTCAGTCAGCGAATCTTGGGCATCATCATCTGGAAGTGTCACAGGGTCACACACCTTTTTCTAGGCTGTACATTGACTTACCTTTGCGTGTTTTCGGAGCACGGCATTGGCGTGCAGGTCAGAGTACTCCAGGGCCATGAGGCAGCGAGTTGCCATGGCGGCTTGGTGAACAGTGAACACTCTTCCTGCAGTTCATGTCATGTCGATGCAGAGGTGGAACGTGACCTCATTTTAAAGACTGCTTCAACCTGAGGAACACAGAAAAAAAATAACGAAAGATGATCATACAGATAGCATGAAAACATTTTAAAAACTTATTAAAAACGCCTAAATGGTTGTAATAAGGTTAAAGTTTTAGATCAAAACATTTTAGAAACATTTTAACCTCTATCCCTGCGCGTCATAAGCCCGCTGATGACGTAATTTTTTAAAACACGTCAGAATTTGATTCGCGGGTAGTCGCCTCTCTGTATGGAATGTTAGAACCACTCTATACCTCCGCGGTGCAGATACTGATAATCCTCACAAAAAACATGTTTAAAGACTTTGTTATATTGTCTTATCGCTAGGTTTGATATTTTAAAATCATTGCGGTTTATAAATCATCTATGCTACGTAACTAAATATTTGCTTTTCTTCTTGTGGATGCACGTACTCCCATGATTCCACGCGGCGCGACATTTTCTCTGCTGCTGTACGTGTCTGTGCGAAAAAACAAGGTTGTAATCTTTTGTCTTTGTTTACCACACACTGCAGGTTCTATATACAGTGCTCTAGTACAACACGGATTTAATGTATGCTTATTATGTGTGATTCGTCAAGGTTAGGGTTAGACATACCTTGTCTCTCGCAAGAGTTTGTGAGTGATCATGTGAAGCAGCCGGAGAACAGGAAGACGAGGCGGGGGTGAGAGGAGGAGGAGGAGAAGAAAAGAAACGCATTTTTTGAAGGTGAAAGGAGGCAATCCTTCCGTTACCTCGGATTCTAACATAAGATTGCAAACAAGACTAGTACAGTGATACCTCGGTTCTCGAACATAATTCGTTCCGGGAGGACGGTCGAGAACCAAATTGTTCGAGAACCGAAGCAATGAAACCCATAGGAAATAATGGAAACTGGATTAATTCGTTCAAAGCCCCAGAAAATGCCTATTTACTGGCCTAATTTGTATATAATATGTAGAAAAACATGAGTTTCAACAAGAAATAAGAAATAAAAGTGTATTTATTAAAACAAAACAAAAAATAAAATGTACAGTACAGTACAGTACAGTAAATTGTGTTGCATTTACTGTACTGTACCAAACTTTATGGCAGGAGGGAATGAATGTGGAGGGAGGAGGGAAGGGGGATGGTTATTGTTTTGAAGGGGAGTCCTCTTCAATAAAAACAGAGGGTAACTGCTCTTCGGGTGTTTCTGTTCTCTGTATCTTTTGCTGAGGAGAATCAGAATCTTGCTCTGCAGTTGCTTGTCTGATTTCTTTACGGAAGAATTTGTCGATTGTTTGCTGTTTTTTTTCTCCTTTGCAAAATTTTGCGGAAAGTGGACATAACATTGTCATTAAAAATGTTAACTGCTCTATTTGCTACCACTTTATCAGGGTGATGTTGTTCAACAAAATTTGCGATTTCTGCCCATTTTGCACACATTTCATGACTCTCTCTCTCTGCACTCACACTGATGACGCAAGCAAGGCGCGCTGGGTAGAATGAACGCCATTCGGCTCAACTCGGCTCATCTCGGACGTTCGGATGTTCGAGTTCCAAATATTTGTTCGGATTCCAAGACAAAATTTTCTCGAATTTCCTGGTCGAATACCGATTTGGTCGAAAGTCGAGGCGTTCGAGAACCGAGGTATCACTGTATTATGTGAGGCGAGAGACCAGCAAAACCGCTGTCTGTTGCAAGAAAACAATTATGATCGACAAATAAAAGCCATCCAACATAAACTACAGACTCTACAGTTTCCAACCGAGGCTCCCACCCCCAAACACTACCCAACATAAAATTCGAGGGTGGCGGGAGGGATAACATACAAGATGTTCCCTTTTGAACTGTGGGCACAAACTATCGGAAACATAGGTTTAGGCCATTTTCACACAGCTCTTACATTTTTTAAAAAGACCATTCATTCTTATATTCTTTTCATTGTACTTGAAAAAAAAAACTCTTTCCCTATCTCCATCCAAACCCCTCCTTTCTTTGTCTCTGAGCTCACGATTGAGCAATTATTAGACGTCACTGATTGCGCAATGCCGTCTGCTATCGCAGTCGCTGGCCAGAACGCCTGACGTCAGAGGTGTAGGAGATATTACTCACGATGCTACATCCCATCCTCACGTCTCGATAACCCTCCCAACGGCACGGAAACAGTCGGCTCAGGAGAGAGACAGCTTAGTCATTGCACCATCGCCAGCAACCGCCCACCCGGTGCAGCTGTGACTACACGCCAGGAGCTGCATGAGAGGGTGGGAGGTAAACACGTCAGCTGCACACATCCTCATGCCTGTAGGTATCGTGAATCATACTGGACGTCTACCGTGCAGAAGGGGTAGAAGGCCTCCAGGAGAAAAAAGGGAGTTTTTATTTTGTGTGTGTGAGAGAGAAAGAAATAGCGACAGGGAGAAGTTGATGGTGTGTGTGTGGGGGGGAGGGTAGGTGGGGTGGTGGTGGGGGTTGACGGCAAAAAGCAGCGTTCAGAGATATGAGGGAGAAAACGAGGGGAGAAAAAAAGTTGGGAAACCGGAAGTCACGCTCTATCAAACCGCAGCATCCACACGTTTGCCAGATAGCGTGCAAACAACAGCCTTGACACACAAAGACTCTTCTCTTGAAATAACAAAACATATGGTATGACCTGGGACGGGAAAATCTCAGGTGTCTGGGGTTGTGAACGACTTATCAAACAGTTTGTATTAACCACAACTGACGTCATTTCCCCAGGCAGCTCGCGCTGGGGTGGAGGTAAAATTAGGCTTAAAGTTCGTACTCAGCAAAACACACATTATTTATTATACGTATATACACTTTTTAACTAGTTTCTTACAAAATTATTGGCGAAGTTTTAATTAGTTTTTGTTAGTAAAGAACACCTAGACTGACATAAATAACCATTCTGAAGTCACGGAAGGTCGCAGCCAATGCAAAAAGTTCAGCCAAATGTTAATTAGTCTCTGCAGAATCAGCGAGCCGACAGTCGTGAAATGAGGTCTCGAACCCTGAAAAATGCAGGAGAATAGGAGGAGGTAATTGGTTTTTTCTCGACCCAGCAACTGTATCACGGGAAAGCAGCCGGCCCTGGATATATGTGTCACATGTAGAGAAAAAAAACAGCACGCCTGATAGAGGTCGGAACCCATGACCTCCCGATTCTCATTGTATTAACCAGGCGAACGGAACAGGTTCTGAAAGTTAGTATTTTTGATGATACTAAGCCTCTTCATCTGAAAATATATGTTCAGTCGGGTTGGCCTTTAAACCTCAGCTTCTTAGACCAAGAATGTTTTTTAAGCCCCAAAAATGGAATCTGCGTGAGCAAACGGGCTCATTTCTTAAAGCCATGTTCCACAAAGTTCTTCTCAATCTTTTTTGACTTCATGATCAACTGTTCCAACGTCGAGTTAATGCAAAATATCTCAAGCTTCGTTCCCCTTTATATGTAGCTAGTTTTGTAAACAAACAGATAAAGTAAATAAACAAAGATGATATTTTTAGTTACAGAAAGCTGCGTGTTTTAAATTCAGGGTTGAAGAATAAAAAGAAAGAACTCTCAATGACGGGATGCGCCGATCAGCGTGTGTCAGACAAAGATGCTCCTACCGTCTCATTAAATGTATTTTAAAAAAAACTCATCCCTTTACTGCCTAAAAAAAAAAACAAAAACAAAAAAAACAAATACAAAAACCAGGTGGAAACCGAGCTCCATGTTTGCTATGTCTGTGCGCTTGTTGCAGACAGAACTCCGCAATGACTACACAGACACAGAAGGCAGTTGTTATGGGTTGGCATCTGGTATTGGGCGTTGGCGATGACTAAGTCTCAGGTAAGTCTTTCCCTGTCTGCCTCATCCCCAGCGCCCTGTGAAACATCGACAGCTCCCAGTGACGTGAGCAATAAAAAACACAAAACAAACAAGACGACTGCAGGTTGTGTCTGAGAGCAACAGTGTTTTTTTTTTTCTTCCCGAATTATTATTTGGCTTACTTCACACTTCAAGACAGTCTCTCGTGGGTTTGATTAGTTTAATTTATTTGTCATTTCTTCTCACCTTTCTTCTGCTTCTTTCACCTCCTCACCACCTCCCCCACCCACCACCCGACTATCACTCCTCTCTCTCTCCTCTTTGATGCCACAGGCCAAGGACTGCTGTTCAAAGCACGTTCTTCACCTGCGCTCTGCTGATGCCAGCTGCCGGCATGACGTGTCTTTCCCCCGACTCTGTTTGCTCTCTTCGATGTTCGACTTTCCCCCAGGGACCACAACGTACCAAAATATCCCTTTTCTTGACCAACAGGTTTAGTTATTTTTCTTTTTATTTAAATAATACGTATTGATTTAATGTATATTCAGCAACGACTAATGGAACACAGCAACAACAACAAAAATAAGGATGAATTGATGGACACGTTTAAAATACAGTATATACAAGCAAGAAAAGAGAACTCAGAGCGTTGCTACGCATGCTATAGGGGGAGACGTGGAGGTGTGAGTAGAAAGATTGAGATGCGACTTGAGGTAATTCACTTCCATCGAGGCTCTCTTGTGTCTCTTCCTCCTGCCACATCAAGTAGTAAACAAACAACAAACAGACAATTCTTTTTTCAGCCTGAGACTTTGATCATTGATCTGTATCTGTAGTTAAAATTTTTTAAACAGTTTTGATTATTTCCTGTAAACAAAATTTGCTTTCATGTCACTGGTTAGGTGCGGTTTCTTTATCATTTCCCCTTCTTTCGCAACTAGTTAGTCATTTTAGCAGGAATAACAAGAGAAAAAGAAAACTTTTCTAAGCAAGGAGACGGTCTGATGCATGCGATGAACACATTTTCCGAAGAATACTCGCAAGCAGAAAATATCTCCTCAAACTATTATTCAGAACAGTGATTGCGCAAGTATTTTCTCCGAATCATGTTCTCTAAATAGCACTCCAAAAATACCGTCTCTGAACACCACTCGAAAAACTTCTCACACCCAGGATTGTCTGCTGAATGACGAGTGCAGGGGAAAATAGCCAACCACACGTCAATGATACGTGAAACATTTGTCTCGTAACACCATTTTCCAGCCAGAAACTTTCTGGAGAAGACATGAAACAACTTTCCCACCACCAGACGAAGAGAAGGAGGGTGGGAGGATATGAAAGAGGGAGAGAGAGAGATAGAGAGCTCGCACATATTTTCTGTGTGTGTTTACTCTGTGGAAGTCCTGTACACGTTCTTTGCCTGTTGTGTAGGAGGTTAACATTGCCTAGTTACACTCTTATCATATCTCAGTTGCAGTCGGTTTGCGTTAAACAAACATACCGCACAGAAACACTATAGCCAAGGCTGTTTTTACTTCAGAAGGTACCCGGGTCTCAGCCAGCGGACACCCAGGAATGCTGTCCGGATTTTGCGTCCACTTCTAGGTTAGCATGGTGTCAACCACGTGCAGTGCTATAGCTTTTACAACCATCTCAGATCCCCCAGTGAGTTCACCCACAAAAAAATAAGCCTCAACCAAAGGGCTATATCAAGGATTAAGTGCGATAACGATAAGAGTAGGATATCAGATGCTAATAAAATAAGCTTCTGAAAGCTTGGTACTTTGCTTTGAAGAGGTCCTACCCGACAATCTCTGACAGCTCTTCACATCTCAATGGTGTCAGCCTTTCCGCTGCAACATCACGTGATCACCCTACCCACCTCCGCAAGATGATTTTCACAGTCCGGGCCTCTTCCACCAGCAATAAACTTGCTCATACCCCTTTATCTGCCACCCAGTAGTTGCTTGATGAGGTTTGATAATGCTGACTCGATGGCGGATTCTATCTAGCACGTTTATATAAAAATAAAGGTCTATTAACATAAGAGGTGGAACATGGACACACACACACGAGCTTGCAATGAAAATGGAGAAAGATGTCGATGCTCGCCGATGAGCCTGTGAACACGCAGGTTTCTCTGTCTTTCAGCTCTAGGTTCGAGAAATTAGGGAGGTAGTAAGTACATGCATTAATGTAAGCTTGAACGAATGTAACAGAGTGACCGTTGCTTATTAGAAATGATCAATCATAACAGCCCAAATTTTATTTTCTTCGAGAGAGAAACCCAGAGTAACTACGTGCATAGGTTAATGCTCTGAGAAAGGGCCCCATCACCTACTGAAACATCTCTAACGTTTTTAATAATAATAATAATAATAATAATAATAATAATAATAATAATAATAATAATAATAATAATTTAAAAAAGTCGTCTAGCTAGAAATCACTCACAGCGCGCAATACACACACACATGAGAGGCAAGAGGGTAAAATCTTGGGTAAAGGCATATGGTCCAATTTCGCCATTTTCAATTCAAAGTCCAAAGCTGCATAAATACTTTCTATTTTGCCTGCACCTCCCTTCTTGCTTTTGCATTCTACCTCGAGTCTCATCCTATGGTATGGCTAACCGTGAGAAAGAGGAAAAGATCAGAATCTCAGAACTGCCCTGGGTTAGGGGTCAGCATGCCCCTGGTAATCTTTCTCAAACCCTCCGACTGACGAAAGCTCTCTTGGTGTTGAGTTACTGAGCTGAACTACGGGATGTTCTATGCTATTTTCAAAATGTCTTAATAGCGCGCTTTCGACAAGCATGCACATTTTGTTTTGATGTCTGTGTGCGAACTGCACATGTAATGGTCTGTTGGGAAGCTGGCAAGCACCCAAGTGTGTTACTCCGTAATACTTTCTGGCATCAGGAGCTTTGTGTACTCAGCGGATGTCCTGAAAGTCGACCCGGGCGTGAGATACCTGGAAAAGCGCACATGTGTCAGTCAAAAAGACAGTTGTGGAATATTCTCTGTTTACTCTGCAAAATACCTTCCACCCTCTCCTTGCTTCACTTGTTCATGTAGGAGTTTAAATGTCAACCCGCGTCAAGCGTGAAATCAAGGACTAGTTGCTCAGACATTTAGAATATAATGGGGTGGCATTGTCTCTTTATTTCGGATTGGTCACACGTGGGTTGATTTGAAAATTGAATTTCTATCTGAATGCGGCAGTAACGCCAAAGCTTCGATCAAGATCTCGCTAACGCAGCGTTGCCATAGCAGCAAGCTAACTTTTGTGACGAGGACAGTGAGGTTTGACCTCTGCTCTTTCCAAAACGAGCGAGACCTGTCATGTTGAAGGCTTACAAACGGAGCCACGGTGTTTAGCATTAACATCTTTTAATAATAAAAATCAGTCATCCAAAAGAAATGTTTGAACTTGGGTTCGCCTTTACACGCGGAAGACTAGCCTGAAGGGCTTTTTTGTGCCAGAACTCGTCCGCTGGTCTTTGGCGCTCGTTCAAACGGAAAACATGGAACTGTAACGAAATGCTAACAGTTTATTGATAAATCACGATACAGTGCGGGTATTTACATCGCTTTGGTCAGAATATGGAATTGTTTACCAAAACAGACCAGATTGGAAACACAGTATTTTAGGTTCCAACGCTTCGCGTGTGAACGTGGCTAAAAGTGAATCCTTTTTATTTAAACAAAATATATAGGTTAAATAATTACAATTCGGTTTTTATTTTCATCTCGATGCCCCTTGTTGTTATTTATGTGATATATCACGAACTGAGGAAAGGTCTATAGAACATTCACTGTATTTTTGTGATATGCTGTTGGTGTTGTAATGATGGTATTGCTGGTGAGATGATGACTGTGAAGAGTGTTGCTGATGTTCTTGCCCCGGCATTGACCATGTTAGAAACATAGGATAAGACAGGCGAAGACATCTGAGAATATTTATCGGTCATTTAGCCTTCCACGTCGGGATCATCTGAAAGAACACCAGTGAGTGCAAGTGCACCACAGCGATGCACGTGCAGCTCCTGACCGCCAGAGGGCTGCACGCGACGAACCGAAAACTGGTTTGGCCGTCTGCTGAACCACGCGACCGCAACTGCAAGGAAGCGTGAAACGTGCCTGCCTGCTCCTCTCTCTCACACACACACTCTGTCATGCACCACTCTCAATGTTTGTTTTGTTTTTTTACTTCTTTTGCGACGTGAGCCACGTTATCGCCGTACCTGTGGCGCGCAGATCACCAGACCAGCCGTACCCCCATGCTTGCACCTGTCCAATTCATTACAGAACAAATTCACTGGAGGTGCTTGTTCGAAATCTCCTCCTCTCTCTGGCTACGGCTAAAACTCCGCAGAAACGGGGCCATGTTGTTATCTACCTCAGCAAGTACTTTTTTGAGTGGGGTATGGGTAGGGGTAGGGGTAGGGGTAGGGGAAAAAGGAGAGCAGCCTTGTATTGGCAGGGTGAACCTCTGCCATTTCCAATGTTTAGGGAAACTCTGCACTCTCAAACTCTCTCTCTCTCTCGATCGAGCGCAAGGACTGGTAAAGTGGGGTGCAAATGGGAAAAAACACGCTGGAAGTAAGATAAAAGATAGAGATGAAACACTTTCCTGTAGTTGCAGCTGATGTGGCTGAAGCCAGACTGACGCAAGCCTGCGTGCTCAACTGCAAGTGCCGGGTGCTCCCAGTCTACTCTGACCTTTGTCCACAAGTCCGTACTAGTTTGTAATATGGTACGATGCTCAATTTCCTGTCCACTTGGTGTGGCTACGCATGTTTTACCAACCAACCAACCCACCCAACCCCAAACCAAACCAAACAAACAAACAAACAAACAAACAAACAAACAAACAAACAAACAAACAAACAAACAAACAAACAAACATCCACCAACCCCTCAAAATATGTTTTTTGTTAGCATCCGACTTACATCTTTTACTTCATTCTCGATTATAGGACAAATTATCCATAGGGAAAAATATAATGTGTAGTCGTTTTTAGTTTCATGTCATTTTAGTCTTGGTTTACAATGTCGTATAGCCTTGTGTCGTGACTTTTACGTGTGTTACGGTGTGTTTGTCGAGCTGGTTTGGCAAGAGCCGATCTGCGCGAGAGCAGTCTGTGTCCTTCATGGTCATCTTAATGATATACAGTATAGTCGTCTGCAATATGCTCGATACCGGCAGGTGAAGCTGGCAATACAGACAGATAAAACTGTCTACGCAAAACGATGAATCTAGTAATGCAGACAGATGAAATTACCAATACACGGACAAAACGAAAAACTAATGCTAACAAAAACTGGTCAGACAGGTAGATAACACTTGCAGAAAAAAAGCGGAAAAGGAAGAACGGTTGGCAGGAGATAAGCTACACCAAAAAATCTCGAAAGGCAGAAACAGCTTGTATGTAAGCTGAAGAGGTGTGTTGTAAAAGTTGAGCAGGTGAACCACCACCCACCCCCGCCAAGTTTCCAGGATAGATGCTTGCCGTGTAATAAAATAAGATCCAAGAGGAAGTTCCAAGGTCTAGGCACACTTGAAGATCCCAAGATAGCAAAGCTGTGAGGTTTAGAGGAGCGAATAAAGTAGACACAGTATGTATGCTGCTCGGTGGTAATACTACATAATGCATAAAAGGTAAAATCTTCATATACCTCTAAACCTGCTTGTGCTAGTGCCAATCCTTAGCGAGTAGACTTTGTAACTGCTTCGACAAAACTAGAGCCATCATCTAAAGAACGAACAGAAGAAGTCAAAGCTGTCGCTGTTAACAGGACGACGTGCGAGTATGGAGGATCTACTCTGACCACGGACGTGTGTAGGTGGACTGCTGTCTGTCTACCAAGACCAACACTTATAGCCTCTTGGGAAGTTCTCCGCTGTTAGTCTCGGCGAGCCTAAACAATGAATGTGACTAAGCCGGAAACCTTGTACAAACATGCCTCGTTTTAGTAGTTAATCTGTAATGTGAATAAACCGGAAGCTTTGTACACAACTGCCTCGTTTTAGTAGTTAAATAGATCGTCTGCCAGCAGTCTAGTAATACGAGTTCGTTCATTCCACACAACATTAGTGACGTCAGTAGCAACACATCTGTGGCGCCCAGGCTTTCATCGTCTCCGTCTTCCTAAATATTGCAGTCTAACGCCAGTATCACCCGTTTGGGGTATCTGATAATGCCTTAATAACAGGACACAAACCAGTTTCGACAACGAAATACACAGATAAGAGTAATAGCTATTTCATTCAGAGTTGTGTCGGTAGATAACCACTGTAAGGGTTACTGTGACAATGAAATGTTGCTGTGACAATGTGTCCATGAAAAAGTGGTTTGAAGAGTGTAGATAAATGTAGCTGCACCATGTGAGCTTCGTGTGCATTGAGCTATGCTATCAGCGCGCGTGTGTGTATGTGTGTGCGAGTGAGCGTGCGCGCTCGAGAGAGAGAGAGAGAGAGCAAAAATGTGTTCTTGAAATAACAAAAATAAAAATAACTTGGGTGCCGACAGCACTATAAATTTACAAAATTAAAAATGGGCCCATGCGATAAATGAGAACATACACACAATTTTATTTTGGGGCCAAGCTATTCTGTGGTCAATCTAGAATTAACAAACCACAGTTCAAAATCAAATCTGAAATTTTGTGTAGAACACGTGTTACCGCACCAAGACATGTATACACAGGCTGACAGACCTTGTTCGTGCACTGCGCCGGACAAGTCAGTAATCATTTCTTTAGACCGCACCCACATACACAGTGCCCCTGTCACAGATCATTAACGATCTGAAGACACGCTAATGAGCGACAAAAGCTGAAGGAGGTGGGGATACGGGGCCGGGGACTGTCGCGATTAATGAGCAATGAATTACGGGTTGTAGGGTCGCGTGATTATTACTGTTGCAGAACTAAGGCCACCCCGCGACTAAATAAACTCCCCTGGCAACGAGCAGGGTACAAGCGGAGCAAATACCACTGGCTTCCTTCTACTACACCCTCAGGAAACGTTTGAGCAGACCTTGCGCCCACATACACCGATGTTTTCATGAAGTCGTTTCTTTCTGCTGACTAGCAACGTCAACGATCTTTCAGCCGTTTTTATCCAAGGCCATAAATGAAATTTTCCTGATTTTATTCCTGATCACATCATAGATACAATGAGCTGCAGACCTGAACTGATAATTGTTATTATTGGACTGTGTAACAAGTAAAGCCAAACGGACAATTCTAGTCTTCTGTTGCCTATAACCTCTTTCTTTCCTACAGTTTTTTAAAAATTATGTTTGAGTGCTGTGCTCCTGTGACGCACACACACAGCCTTAGGATAATGCATTACATTTAAAAAATATGGACAGCATTTCTTCCCAGTGTTCTGTCGTCATCGCAAGTACATATGGGCTACATACAGTGTGACTGTTAAAGATTGAACATTTTATACAGTATACACACTAATGTAGATCTCTCTTCAAATGCAATCACTGGTGCTCCCACACATTTAATTTACTAGATGTCATCTACAAGTCCATATGATATATTTGTAAGCATATCAAGGAATTTTACCATTGTAGGTTGGCACTAAACAATACTGTTAATTTAAATGTGTCTAGAAGTAGTTCAAAATGAAGACATATAAACTGTTAATCTATGTGCTAGATTGGGCATTTTCCACTATTGAAGGAATATTTTTCAGTTTATGTATACATTGAAGCCCCACAGTGGAAATATATTAATCGTGTTAAAAGCACCATTTTAGAAAATCTTCCATCTTTCAGGTTCAATTTCTTCCCCAAAAAACATTTGCCGAATGTGTACAGGCAGAGAAGAAAGTAGAAATGCATGTAGTTACAAAGCATTAAAATAGTCTCGATCATTATTAAAAATTAAGAATCTTCGCAGTAAAATGTGTAAGTTGACATTGCACACAATATTGAAGGTTCACATTCTACACAATATTAAAGATTCCAATTTAACAAAAGAATACATTAACATGAAGAATAACTGACTAAAAAAAATAAGAAGAATGGAAAAAGTGGCCAGTGCAATAATATGAATTGTAAAACTGGTGAAGTGGTGAATTAGAGGTGAATGGTGAAAACAATTATGAACCAGTTATGAAAGGGCTTAAGATGCTTATAGTAGTAATAAAAAGGAATTCACATAGCTATAGATAGCTCATATACATATTAAGTTTTTGTTACCATGAAATAAAAACTGATGCATTAGAAAAATATATCCTATGTGGTAGAACATCTTACTTTAAAAAACAAATAAAACCATTTGTGAAAATAATAACTACAATGATCGATTTGTGATCTAACATTACCATGAACTCAATATATTCATCTTTATGAAAGAAATATATAGCCGATGACTGGTATAATTACTTCACCCCCTATAGCTCCAAGTTCAGCCTGTTACAGCTACGTTTCGGAGATTTGTTGTACGCAATATTCATCCCAAAAGTTAATTTCACTTTATTTTGTTTTAAATTATAGTTAGATATTGCACACATCACACATAAAAAGTAAGAAATGTATAAATACGAGTTACGAATGCAAGCACACCTTCCTATATACCAGTGATCAAAGAGTATTCGGATGGGACACGTCGACTGTCTTCAGTTTAAAACTTACCGATTATCGGAGTCACATCCACTATCCACCATTCGCTAGCTCACACATGATAGTAGAGTATGTTGTTAAACGGGTGGTTATAAATGTTTATATTATATCCACGCCTGCACAAAGCAGGTGTCAATACGGCCGGCATATGTGCGACCACCGTTGTCCCTCTCGCGCTTTAACATGACCTCGCTTAGCGTGCCCTGTCGTCAACAACAACAGCCTCGCTTCCGTGACAAGACACGCGCGGGGTGACATTTCCTACATGTAGCAGACGACATGTAACCCCTCTTCAAAATAATTATCCCCCAAATACACCTAAAAGCTTCTGATTTTATGCTGAATACATACAGCATCGTAAAACAAATGAGTTTTGCTAGTTAGTTTTAAGCGCTGCGAGCGGGCGAGGGGAGGCTGAATTTGATACCCGAAGGTACGTTCTTCCAAAGATAGTAGTGTCGAAAGCGAGGCTGTCATAACATTCCCTTTCCACTAGCAGCAGAACAAGGGTGCCTTCCGACCGGAAGCTGGAAACTCCATCAAACAAAAATCGATAACACAAAAACAGGGTGCAAGAGGAGGGATTTGATTATGCATAATTGATCTCTTCTTTTCGTGGAAAGAGCACCGACCAACCGAATGTCCAGCTCGCCTTCTTTGTGTCAGACAAAGGGATGTTCTCGTAGGCTTAAAGCCTGGCATCAAAATGGCTTCCCCCGCCGAAAGTTCTGAGAATGAATACCCAGGTTCTCCAGAAGAAAGCGTAAATGGCGCTGCTGGCGCCCAACACGGAGAAGGCGAAGAAACTGAAAACTTTCAAGGTCCTCACAAATGGAGACAGAACTTAAGGCACGTAAAAGCTCCGAAGTTTGAAAACAGCGACATCGCCTCTGACATAACTGAGTCTGCAAGAGACTGCGTGTCCGATAGGTACGTTTCCAACTTTGAC
Source organism: Pomacea canaliculata (assembly GCF_003073045.1). Taxonomy (NCBI): domain Eukaryota; kingdom Metazoa; phylum Mollusca; class Gastropoda; order Architaenioglossa; family Ampullariidae; genus Pomacea; species Pomacea canaliculata. The sequence goes on from NC_037599.1 coordinate 13,568,077, forward strand.
CATTATCTAAATCTTAAACCATTCACGTTGACATGCTTTTTGGAAGATAATTCAAAGAGTGAATCTTGCCTGTTCATTATTACATTATCTGAAAACTTGATTTCGCGCCATTTGTAAAACGGGTAGAGTTAGTGGGTCAGCATACATAAAAACAACAGTGATCACCATTGGCGATGCGCGTTAACTTGTAGTATTCATGATAGAGCAGACACACCCAGGATAACGCGCTGTGTTTATAGAGCATTCGCAGTGTTTAGTTTAGGTTTAGTGCTGGTAAGACATAGGTTTTTTTAATAAGAGTTTTGTTTCTTAATGTTGTACAAAGAAATTAATTGAAAGTCTTTATATATCTTAATAGTTATTATTTGGGTGGGTGGGGGGACTTTTCTTTTTGATCAGCAAGCTGATATTATCTCAAGGATCATTGCAAAGCTTTTATTAAATCTTATATTTATTTTATTATAACAGCTGAAGTTAAATTAAACTCATTGTACTGATGATTGCAGATGATTGGAATCATCAGTGATTTTTTTTTTTTAATTGTAGAAAATGTTTAGGACTGCATGTACTAATTTTTCGTGATAAAGCTTATAGATTAAGTTATTTACCAACAAATATTTAGTTCTGAAAACATTGAATGATCTGTTTGGTAGAAGTATAGCAGCTGGTTTTCTTGCTGCAGAGACTTTATTGTGGTTTCAGTGCTTTGTGAAATTCTTGTTGGATAGGCTTCAGAGAGTTTGCTGTAGTCGCTCTGATGTCTTGTAAGACTGTTGTTCTTAAATAAGTATATTGATCATACATATGACAGAATAAAACATTTTACACAATTTTATTTTGTTGGTTCCCCTTAGGAACTTTGCCTTTAAGACTTAAAATCATCTATTAAAAGGCGTTTTATAGGCGCAATAATCCAACAAAAATACATTTCGAGATCCGTTCACACTCATACTCAATTTGCTGCCATTTTTGAAAAATTATAAATGGCATTTTTAATAGACCTATTCAGTAATTAATGAGTTTGGAACCGATAAACAGTGCACTATTTTTACACCGCCAGACATCACCTAAAGTCTGGGTTATAACTTATCAAATCATGATATAGTTATTGAGATCTCCCTAAATGAAGGTAATCTCTCCAACAACCTTTAGTTATGGGAAGTGGAAAACATTTCACTACAGATGTGTTGTATATGGTGAGTACCAGCGAAAACAAAAGGAAGCTACTTTTTATCGTTTTAGTAAATGAAGGCTAAAATGAAGGAAGTGTTGTAAATGCTCTCAAGATATGGCAATTCACTTTATTTTCAAGACTTAAAATCACTGTGAACATATAGTGCATACCATTTATAAGCACATTTGTTATAAGCATACTTCAGTTATGAGCAAGCTTCTCTATTTAATGTTGACTGGATTTACTAATTCAATATATAATAGATGTTTAACCTCAGTTTATTTTCTATATATGCTTTCTAAGGTTTTAATTTAAAATATAGGTTAATATGTGTTGTGTGTGCATTTGCATTTGTGTGTATATATAATTTTATATATCTATGTGTGTGTGTGAAGGGGGTCATGTATATGCATTGTGGGAAGAGATCATTTTGCAAAAAAAAAAAAACTTCTTACAGGTATTATGTGATCAATGCGAATCTTGCTTTTTGGTTGTATGCATAGGAAACTATCAGTGGTGTCAGAGGAAGACTTAGCTGACAATGCTGCACGCTCAAATAAGACCAACCCAGAAATTCCACCATGGAAGAAAGAATACCTGGAAAAGAAAAAGGACCATCAGGTCAGTTTGGTAGTTGAGAGATACCTTACCCTTAAACATTAGAGCAAAGGCAAACATTTAAACTGGCAAAGTAATGAAAACATTGTATTTGATTACTGTTGTATATTCAGATTTTTAAGCAGTTGAAGATACCATAGGAATTCAAAGCACCTGAATGATATTGTCAGAGTTTCTACTTTTTCACAAAAGTGACTACTGTTATCAACTTGTCTTTTTGCATGTTGCATTAAAAGAGATTTATTGAGGATTCTTGAATTTTTTTTTTTATTAAACTGCTATCTTCAATATAATCTAAATTATATGCTACCTGCTGTTCATAAAATAAGATAAAGTTTGGTTTATATGTTACAGACTGGGAAAGTGTCTAGTTCTGGAGCATCACAGGTATGCATCTTCTTTAATTTTAGCTAATATCATCTTATCAGTTTATCTAATGCTGTCACACAGAATGTAATTTTTACTGAAAACATTGTGTATCCAAAGTGGTAATAAAATTTGTATGTTTATATTTTACATTTAAAAATAATTTAGAGAAATGCAAAGTGTGTCAGAAGAGTTTAACTGCTTTGTAACTAGTTCAGCCATAATAATAAAGAAGAATTTTGTTGATGTGCATTTTTATCAGCATATGAGAACAGGAGTAATTTATGAAGTTTTAGCCGAAGACTCACTAGCAGGATGTTTTGATCTTTAATGGATACCAGACATCTATACTTGAAGTTTGTAGTTATCGGATTTAGACGATTGTAAAAAAATTCATGTTGTGTACAGTATATTTTGCCCAAATGCAGATACCTATTAGTAACCTGATGAGGCGCCGAAGTAAACATCTGTCAGAGACGGAATCTGCATTCACACGCCAAGTTGTCAATAGTGGAATTACACAGTCTTCAAGGAAGAAAATATCACCATCAAATTCAGTAAGTTATATGACATGCTTTTAGAGCAAATGGGAAAAATAAGCATGCGAAGAACTGTTTTATTTGCCTTTCTTCATAATTTGAGTTTTTAATCTGATTCTCCAAAATGGACAGCTTGAAGTTCATGAGGGTGTAAGTGAATTTTTTAAGTAGAAATTTTCATTGCTTGCTGTACGCTTTTTATGCAGTTGATTTGTGTGTGACTTTATTTTGAGTTTTTTTTTTAAAGAAAAATTGTGCGTTTATGACTTTTAAAATGGGAAACAACAGTCTTTCTGCAATTGTTTTTTTGATAACATGGTTTTCTTTTTTAAAAAACCATGTGCCATCTATTGATATTTATCAGTGATCTTGCTTATCTGTGTGAATATTTTTAGCAATGAGATTAAAAGGTCTTTTGTCAGAAATTGACATATATCAGCATAAAATAAATGCATTAGTTTTTCTTTAAATTTTTTCATTTTTGTGAAATGTTTGCCTTTCATTACTGAAACAGCACACTAAGCACCATCATTTGACTATCATTATGCCATTTCATGCATTTCTGTTTATATTTTGTGAATTTTTTAGTTTCGCAGTCAATCAGCCAACACTTATACCGGTCGGAAAACACCATCACAGGGCTCTCTGACAGATGTTTCATCCACTTATCTAACTCAAAAACGAATTGAGCGAGTACAGCGTGCTCGTCTTTATCTGCTGCAGCAGACAGGGCCTAACTCCTTCCTTATAGGTGGGGATTCTCCAGACCACAAATTTCGTGTCATCATCGGACCACAGGTTAGTGCAGCCACCAGTTAATTGGATAATGCATGAAACATGTTAACCTAACCTGGGGCAGTCTTAAAAATATTATATTTAAAGTGATAGAGCACATTTTGATGTTGTATTGCTGTAGTATGCCATGTACATGTTGGCATAGTGGAAAATACTGTTAACATGGTTGTATTAACATGTTTTAAAGTTGAACAGAAAATTGTCTATTTCTGTATTCTGCAAATCCAGGCCTCACTAGCTTTATATTTCAACTTTATAGACTTCTGTAAATCCTAGTGTTAATGTCAGTGATGTCAAAATGTTTGGCAGAATTTGTTGAACCCATTTGAAGCCACTAGTAACACATACAGGTAATATAAAAATTAAAATAAAGAGGCTTCAGTACAAGACACATGAACCAAACATGCTACAAGCGTTTGATACACAAAAAGAGTACTCATGCAGGCTTGGTTAAGATTATACAGCATTGATCTTCATAAGGGATACTCCTCCCTTACCCCAAATTCACCCCTTTATAGACTACACAAGCATACACCACATTCTGTGTTATTTACATAAAAGAATCAGCAAAGCATACAGTATTGTAAATTGGCATTTCGGAGATGTGGTGGGTTACTAAGATAGAATAGATTGATTGTGATTTTGGACGTTAGATAAGATTCACCACTCATTTTCAGACATGCAGCTGTGGCCGGGGACCCCATTGTGTTCATGTCCTCTTTGTCATGCTTCGTGTCTTTCAAGTTGGAGAGAGTGATCCCTGCCTGTCCAGCAAAACCTTGAAAAACTATGAGGTCAGTAAATAATAATAAGAAGAAGAACTTAAAACGTGCAGCATTATGACCAAGATAGATCACACTTTTTGTGCAGACAAGTCATGACAAGTGAAAGATAATGGACAGTGAGGTACGTATAGGCACACTGAACGACATAAAGATGAGATACAAGAGCAGAATGTAAATCAATGAAAGTATGAAGGGATGTATACACTATAAACTATGTAAGATGGAGTTGTTACATGATGGTTAGCAGGACAGACAGTATTGCAAACAAATATAACTGTAGAATAAGTGTGACTAGCAGTTTAAACTCTTACCTCCACTCCCATCCCTCCAATTTACATGGCCTTCTACTTATAATCATAATGTAATATGCCAGACACAGTTTATTACAAGATTCTTGGAAGGGCAATAATCATTATGTGGACCTGTTGTTGAATACAACACATAATGTTTGAGGTGCCTTATTTATAATTCTGTGTACATTTGGAAATAGGTGGAGAACCTCTTTCGGATTTACCATGATAAACGAAGCTCGCGCCTTACCCAGCGACGGCAAGAAAAACCAAAAGAAATTCATACACCTGAAGAGGGTACAGAACAAGCTGTGTCTCTGATGGGAGGAAACAGCAATCCATCCGAGAATGATGCAGGGTGAGACTATTTGTCTTGATCTAAAAGCAATTTACTCACAATATGGATAAATTCACTATTTGTGCAGGTTTTACATTTAATTTTTACATTATTAGCATTTATGCCATGTTCATTTATAGTGATTTTTTAAAATAAAATGCTATTTTCAGTAAAATCAATAAAAGAAAAGTTGTCCAAGAATGCAAAAACTTTTTATTCAAATGAATGGACTGAGCTTATTAGTACAGGATAGTATTTCTTAAAGTCTGGAAGAATAACCCCTTTCAGTATTTTTAAAGAAATAAGGCTACAAACATTGCTATGGACAGAAAGAGGCGAGGACATGTCATCAGAAACATTCATTGATTAGCATTTGTTGTCATATTGGAAGAACTAGGACAGTATGTTAAGTAGGTGTACCCAAGGACATTAATGACACCGTGGTTTTTCCCATCTTTCTGTGCATTAGAGTGTAGGCTTGCTTGTCTAGAGCAGATGAGTGTTATTCACTTAGATTTTAAGAAGTAGTATGCTGTACTGAGTTCAAGCCACTAATCTGCAAAATGCTTTACTCTCTTGTAGATCATTAATACAAGTTTAAGATTGTTCATATGCTTTACCCAAATCAGTAGCACAAAAGAAGAGGAGGACATTTGTCCTATCTGCCTGCTAGAGATGCTTGAGGGAGAGAGTCTCATCAAATGTGAGAAAGGCTGCAACAACCGCCTGCATCACCACTGCATAGCTATTTGTAAGCAATGAGGCTTGTGGGTGTGAATGCACACATATATTATCAACATAGAATACATATATATACACTATATACACTATGTATTACTACAAGGTAGACTCTTTCTTTGAAATTTATTGCTGTATTTGTCTTAATCCATCTTTTGTAGCTGATTTGTGTGTGTATGTGTGTGTGCACATGAGAGAGAATTTTTTTGAATGTCAAATACAATGAGCTTGCTTATTGGCTGGGAGCATTCACAATGAAAATATTAACACTTTCAGGGTTTGAGGAGTGCCGCCGTCAAAATGATCCATTGAACTGCCCTCTTTGCCGTGCCCAGTGGACAACTAACACAACTGAAATTAAGATGTAATTATTTTTCCTTCTAGTTTTTTTTTAAGTTATAGTTTTTATCACTAATGTTTATTGTTTCCCTACCTACTAATTCTTGATTTCTATTATCATGTCTGTGATAAGAGAAGTTGGTTTGCCCCTTATACTGTTTTTCTTTTGGTGTCTGTAATTTCTTTGCTTGTCCCTCAAACATCTCTCCCTGCCCCACTTTCTTGTGGCGTCCCTCAAGGCTTAGTACTCGGCCCAGTTCTGTTTATTCTGTATATGAAGCCACTTTCATCTTGCATCCAGTCTCACAATGTTTCTCATCAATCATATCCCGATTATACGCAGCTGTACTGCTCCACTCCACTGGCTGTCTCACTCTGAGATGCTGTGCAAAAAAGAAAATCATGCATTTGTTTCAATTCTGCTAGCAGCAGTAACCAGGGAGAGAACAATGATCTGCTGGAAGCCCCCACTAGCACACGTTCTTCATCGCCACAGGCAACGCGAGTTGAGTCAGACAGTCAGCTGCCACATGCTGAGCCAGTGCCACAAGAGTTTGAGGCTGTTGCTGCACCATGGAAAGAGGTACATTACCATCAAATAGTTGATATTTATATACATATATATATATAAACTGTAAAATAAACAAAGCCATAGCGCATTTGTCACTGGTTACATCAGTGCTGTCATTTGTGGGTGTGCATAAAATGTGCATTTATGAAAAGTCACAAAATCTGTATATTGTCATGAACTATATTTTTAATGCTTAGTCATGTCAATTATAATTAACAACAAAGATGATTTCTTTTTTAAAAATACCAGACAGAAGTGCTAAGAAATCTTCAGTTGTTATGATTGTCATTATCAGCAAACATTTTATTAACTGAGTGGGCCATGTCAGGCTTTAGGAGAGGACCTTGTGAACTGTCTTTTCTCACGTAATTGGTCCATTCGAGAGACGGGCCTAAAGCATCTGGGCAAAGAGCTTGTGGGCACATTACTGCGCAGTGCTGGAGAAGGACGTTCTGGTGCTATTGTGTCTTCTACCCGTACAGCTGCAACACAAAACATGCTCGAAACAACATCCCACATTCTGGCCCACATGTGTGCTGATCCTGTATACAGAGTTTTTGTTGCCAGCTTGGTGAGTTATAAATGCCAGGGCGCTTAATCTTTATACCTTTTTTAGGCTTAATAATAATAATTGCAGTTTTTCACTCATTTTTAATGATGAAAAAATTTTTTGAGATTGTGTACATACAGTTTAGCCCATTCTAGTTGGTGCTAGTGAATAATATGTTGGCAAGTTTATGAGTTTCTGTGCAATTGCTGTATTTTAATGTTAATTTTCTGTTTCTTTATTTTTTTTCCCTCATTTCTGCAGGTAAGAGTAAACGAGATTGTGCTGCTGGTACTGTTTTTGCTGCATAAAGAATAAGTATTCTATTAAATCTGAAGTTAGGAAAGAATAAGAATGCTGCTATTGCCAAGCCAGGTTCTGTCCAGTGTTGCTCCATTCAGGTGCTTTGGAAAAAGTAAATAAATTTTGAATAGGTACTTTGACTGTTTTTGGTGTTTAAAACAGCGATCCATGCGAACAATGTTGGGGTATACACCGTGTCGAGATGAGCACCAGAGAGAACGTCTTCAAAAGCTGTTGAAACCAATTGTTGATGCTATCTTCCTGAAATGCACGGATGGCAACAGGTATGTGAACATGTCAGACTGCTTGCTAATATCCTATAGTACAAGTCTTAAATGTTCATGCTATCATCATACTTGTTTCTTTTATGCATTTAATTACTTCACCAAGTACATAAGGCTGCGTATAAAAATTGAACAAAGTGTAATTCTCATGCAGACGCACAAGTCAGCTGTCACTTTCAACACTGGTGGAGCTTGCTAAAGGCCAAAATGGAGAACTAGCTGTTGGACGAGAGATTGTCAATCCTGGTTAGTAACTTTTTAGGGGGTTGCACTTCATAATAATACTTAAATTCATTAGAAGTCTTCTCTTATTGTTTTGTGAAATGTATTGTTTTGGTAAATTATTTTGTTGACTGCATTGTTTTGGGGAATTTTGTTAAAATGCATTGTTTTGGTGAATCATTTTGTGGAATATTTTGAAGGCCACACATTCTTTCTGTTTTCACGTCTCTGTCATAAGCGTCAATAAGACAAAATTACTATTCTACTTTTACCTTGCTGCATCATTTTCATCTTTTGACTGCCTGAACTATGAATTACAATGTGCTACTGAAGAAATGTTTTCTGTCATCTATGTATAACGTAAAGCATTCCTGTTAATGTGTTATTTAATATCACTGTTTCTTTTCCATTTGGTGTACTCTGCTGTAAAAAATTTGATACAGTTTTTTTAAAAAAGATAAAGAAAGAAAAATTTAAACTTAAATGACATTCATTATGCATAATAAAACAGAAAGATCTTACCCTTGATTACAGGAATTTGGTTTTGCTCTCTTTGATGCTACTTTATCTGAGTTGTGAATAATATTTTGACAAGTTTGTGAATTTCTGTGCAATTGCTGTACTTAAGTGTTAATTTTCTGTTTATTTTTTTTTCCCTCATTTCTGATAATGACATTTTCCAGGAACAGATGGCTTACATGGCCTAGACTTTGTTGTGAAGTGTGCTACAGAGGATTACAATATAGACAGCGTGCAGTGGCAGTGGCTTCTGGGGCGTCTTTACATCATTGACAAACTAATTGAAGAGTTCCCCAACGATTTTCTGCCTCATCGTATACTTCCTGATGGAGCTGGCGCAGCAGTTGAAAAAGATGAGCCACCAGAAGAGGCTGGTGCTGCAAGCGAAAACAAACCATCGCAGGATCCACCGCATCAGGCCAATTATGCACGACTGATGTCCGTAGCACATTTTGCTGTAAAAGCAGTGTGCAGTTCTCACATGCGCATTGCACGGATGTCACGTCGAGTTTTTCTCCTTAGTGCCAAGCTTGGAGCTCACCTGGAGCAGGTGATCGATCAGCTCGAGGAACTCTTAAACAACATATCATCATCCTCTATTCTTTCTTTAAAGCGAAAACTTCGTCGAATTGTGGCAGACTTCCAACTGTCAGAAAAGATCGTTCATGAGTTGCAGCATGGGTCAGAGAAACTTGTTCATGGCACTAAATTTGAGTCAACTTCATCTACGCCAGTAGATTCACCTTTATCAAGCCCTCGGTGCCATTCCCCCAGTACTGTGGTATTGGAAGAAGCTGGTGACGGCAGCAAACAAAATTCTTGCCCAGTTACATCTCCCATCATCCCCCAACAAAAAACTCATCGCAAACTTCGGCGTCATTCAGCTAGGAGAAGTTTCCGTGAATGCTCTGTGTCTAGGGCAGCTCCCTCTCCTCAGGGGGAAACAGATTTGTCAACATTTGGTAGGGAGGGAAAGACTGATAATGCTGTAGTTGAGGCATCTATCAAAGAAAACGTAAGCAGCACTTTCAAACCCCCCACCAACCTCCCTTGTGCTTCACCTCCACGCCCTCTCACCCCACCTCGTACCCTTGCATGTTTCACACCCACCATTAAAGTAAACAGTATACTTGTGTCATCTGGCCAGTACACAGCTGTTGAAAGGAGAGACAGACAAGAAGAGTGTGGCAATGAGACATTGCGAAGAACTTACCTTGATTCCTCAGTTTCCTTAAAGATGGGTGAAATGACGATGTTTGTGGATGAAGGTGAAATAAAATCCCCTCCCCCAGATGTACTTATTGCTGAAGAGAAGAAGTCATTTTCATTGAAGAAGTGCTGTTGTCCTTGTCACCAGCATGATACCAGTCTTTATGATGATGCAGCATCGCAGACCTCTGGGTTTGCAGGTGTGCACAACTCTCCACAGAGTTATCGAAACAGGTTCCACACTGCAGAGCAAGAGTCTATGAGCAGTGATGACTTTTTAGATTTCAGTGCTTCATCAACCTCCAACAACGAAAAGCCTGTCTCTTTCAAGTCAGAAGTCGCTGAATCTCCAAAGAGCTCACCTAGTCACACACTCAGTGGTGAGTGACTTGCTTTATGATGGCTTCCCGTTTATAAAATGCATGGGGTTTTCATATTCCCAGTTAAAATTCTTGGGTGTTTCTAGATTGTCAGTTAAAATCATTGGGTCTTTAGCCTCCTTCTCTATCTCCATAGGAATAATACTGGAGGTCTTATCTATAAGTGGCACAAAAAAATGTACACAGCAGTGTGCCTATTTGCAAATATTATCATGACCTTTGTCCTCAGTGTCATGTGTTAATTATGTATAAAAAAATATCCTACTGATGGTGATAACAAATAATCACAAAATGTCCGCTTTCATATCTAGTTTAATACACAAAACTGCTTACCAGAACTGTTTTATATTGTAGACCATCGATGCCAATTTATTTACCATTTTTAGACTGCCTTGGCTAAATTTTCTTAACTTGATTAAGAATTCTTTTATGTGATTTATACTTCAGATTACTTGTCCTATTCAAGAAAAGTTCTGCGAAGGATGTGCTTGACTTAACAGCAGTAGGGAAATAGAACTTTAGTATATAATGTTCAGCTGATGAGATTCTTTCCCCTAACTGTGACCATTTGTATAGGGGACATGATGAGATGCAGTCTCAATGCCACTTATCATGTGCTTTCATTGGATTTAGTTTGCTTGGCAGCACCCATCTTCTGCAACAGACTACAGACTTGGTATCCCATCAGTTTATGTTGTGCTAATGTGATCAGGTGGAAGCCAGCATGCTGACTGCACGTGCAAAGAGGAAGTGGAGAAAGAAGAGGCTGAAGCTCTGGCTCTGGCCATGGAAGTCTCAGAACAACAGACTCCAATTCCTATAGTACCTGGCCTGACCCCCACAGCCAGAGAGGAAGTGATCACCATTCGCATACAACCTGATGTGAGTTCTTTTCCTTTTGTTCTTGCCCATTCATGATGTTTTGTCAGTAAAGATAACTGTGTGTGTGTTCATGTTTAGTTATACATAACTTGAACAATGGTCAGTTTTAGCTTTCTGGTTGAGGTTGGGGTGTTGGATGAGGGTAAGGAGTAGTGCAGCTGTGTTAGTTTTTGAGGTTAGAAGTTGGAGAGGGTTTGCTAGCTTTGAACTTGAATTTTTACTGTGATTTCTTTGGTTTAATTTAATTTGTTGTACTTCCTAGTAGACAGATATTACAGGAGTGAACTATTTTAGTTCATGATGTACAGCATGTTCTAGAATGGGTGGTGATTCTTATGATCCACCAGATTTTTGCCTTCTCTCTGCTTATACACCTGTCCTACCCCTACCCTTCAGTTAAAGGGCTCTATACTCGGCCCAGTTCTGTTTACTCTGTATATGAAGCCACTTTCATCTTGCATCCAGTCTCACAACATTTCTCCTCAATCATATCCTGATGATACGCAGCTGTTCTGCTCCACTCCACTGGCTGAGTCTCACTCTGCTACCAACACCATAGAAGTCTGTATTAATGAAGTCAAAGACTGGATGGTGTCAAACAAACTTAAACTCAATGATGATAAAACGGAAGCCCTCCTATGTTTGAGAAGAAGAAATCCAACTTCACTCGTTTGTTCAAGTCACTTCAAAGTGTGCGAAGCCAGCATCACCTTTGCGTCCTCCATCAGGAATCTGGGATTCATTGTCACTGCAGACATGACTCTTGCTAAACAATCTACAGCTGTCTGTCAGTCTGCCTACTATTATAAACAATTTACAGCTGCCTGTCATTCTGCCTATTAGGACAGACAAGTTACATCTGTCTGTCAGTCTGCCTGTTATGAGCTACACAAGATCAGCACCATTTGTCATATTCTGCTTATGCGCGCTACCAACACTCTTGTCTGTGCGTTTTTTTAATCCAGACTTGATTACTGCAACTCCTTGCATGCTTGCTGCCCTGAATACCTTTTTCACAAACTCCAGAAAGTACAGAACTCTGCTGCATGTCTGGTGCTTAGAGCTGGGAAACAGGACCACGCCACCCCTATTCTTTGTTTTCTGCACTGGCTTCCCATCCATTCTGGCATCCAGTACAAACTGTCTGTGCTGCTTTAATCTCTTTGCTGGCACCTGCCCTGATTACTTCTCTGAACTGCTCTTCCCTTACATCCCAGCTAGACAACTCCGCTCCTTGTCTGATGATCTTCCTGTCACCAAAACAATAAGATATGGCCACAGGATTTTTAGTTATTGTGCAGCACATTAATGGAACTCTCTCCCTTTCAAAAATGGAAAACTTAAGTCTAGTTAGGTGCAAATTTTTTTCCCTACTGGGTAAAGCTTGTTGCAGTAACCATGAGGGTCAATATCTCGTCAAATTCTTTGATGACACTGCACTGCTTTGTCTTCTTAGAGGGCCAGTAGATACCCATGGTGTAGTTTTGGATGAATTTATTACCTGGTGCAATGACAATTTCTTAGAACTTAACATGAGTATGACTTAAGAGATTGTCTTTGATTTCCATCAGAGAATTCTCCTTCAGGTCCTATATCCTCCATGACAGGGAGGTGGAAAGTGTCCCTGCTTTTAAATACCTGGACATCATCTTTGATAGAAAACTTCACTCAACACTCAAGCTGTCATGGAGAAGGCTTAACAGCACCTCTTCCTTCTCCAGAAGTCTTTCTCTGTCTCCCATCAATTTCTTCAGCTTTCTTTTCTGTTTCGGCCATGTGATTTCTCAATGTTACTGTGTGCAAATGAATGCAGTTGTCTGAACCATGAATGTACGAGTCTGTTTGGCAGATATGGATGTGTTGTTTTGTTCTTTCATATACTCAGCTGCCCTGAATTGTCCTCTTTGATAAAGTGTTATTTTATGTGATCATTGCAGTGTTTGTCATTGATGTCCTAGCATTTTATTTTTGTATTAAAGAAAGTTTCAGGCTGAGATGTAGCATATTGTAATGTGTGTCCGACACAGGAGGCCAACAATGGAAGTGGAGATATGTCTACTCGAAACAGTCAGACGTATATGGAGGGTTTTCACTGGGTGAAGGGGCCTTTGCTGGGCACAGGTGCCTTCAGCACATGTTATCAGGCACGTGATGCTCGTACAGGTGTAATTATGGCTGTCAAACAGGTAAGTGTAGCCTCCCAGGTTCTGTACATGATTATCTACCTTGGAATAGCCCATTAAATTATGTGTTTGTTTGTTTGTTTTTTTTAACCTTTCAAGTGTTAGGATAAACCAAGGGTAGATGTTCTCTGAATTTAATGTGGTCACATTTCTTTATTTGGTTGGATTTTTTTTCTCTATAAAGAGAACTTGAAATAGAAAGGAGATAAAATAAATAGCAATAGCAGGTTTTATGTGTCATGGTTTAGCAGCCATTTCCATAATTTGCAGATGAACATGCATAGCAGAGATTTGTTTTAACACCTTTGCACTTATTTTGTTGGAATGATTTGTATTGACCTGAACAAACACATGCTCATTTCTTTAGTTGCAAGAGTTGATTATCTTACATAAGTGGTGCAAACTCTAGGGGTCTGCCAAATAACCACTCACTGTGACATAATGAGGCCTGCTAAACAACCACTCATTAACATAAGAACCTATGGGCAGATGCTGTTCATATAACATATATTGTTCATCTTGAGTTAGTGTTGATCCTCATTACCACTTGTTTTCTCATTGTTGCTGATAAAAGATGGAAACCTGATTTTTCAGATTTCCTTTTGTCGCAATTCTCCTGTTGAGCAAGAGTCCGTGATTGAAGCTATTACAACAGAGATTCACATGATGTCTCGACTGAGCCATCCTAATGTGGTGAGAATTCTGGGTGCTACCAAGCAGGGCTGTCACTTCAACATGTTTGTGGAGTGGATGCCAGGTGGGAAGGCTATTTCTTGATGGCATTTTCAAATAGATTTACAGAGATTATGATAGTCACAGACTCCATATACAGAATTTATCAATTGTAGAAGTAGGGGATGGAATTAAGTGTGGTACCATGCACTTGTAACCATTGTGCTACATGCATTTGAAGGAGGAGTATGTTCAGCCATAGGATTAGCAACTTTTAAAAGAGGTTACAAATAACTGGTCATCTTGATACTTTGATTTTACTTTAGTCTTTTGACATGTTTTAATTTTATGAAACTAGATTGTTAAATTTGTACAGTGATACCTCGGTTCTCGAACATAATTCGTTCCGGGAGGACGGTCGAGAACCAAATTGTTCGAGAACCGAAGCAATGAAACCCATAGGCAATAATGGAAACTGGATTAATCCGTTCCAAGCCCCAGAAAATGCCTATTTACTGGCCTAATTTGTATATAATATGTAGAAAAACATGAGTCTCAACAAGAAATAAGAAATAAAAGTGTATTTATTATAAAAAAAAAATAACAAACAAACAAAAAAATGTACAGTACAGTACAGTAAATTGTGTTTCATTTACTGTACCTGTACCAAACTTTATGGCAGGAGGGAATGAATGTGGAGGGAGGAGGGAAGGGGGATGGTTATTGTTTTGAAGGGGAGTCCTCTTCAATAAAAACAGAGGGTAACTGCTCTTCGGGTGTTTCTGTTCTCTGTATCTTTTGCTGAGGAGAATCAGAATCTTGCTCTGCAGTTGCTTGTCTGATTTCTTTACGGAAGAATTTGTCAATTGTTTGCTGTTTTTTTCTCCTTTGCAAAATTTTGCGGAAAGTGGACATAACATTGTCATTAAAAATGTTAACTGCTCTATTTGCTACCACTTTATCAGGGTGATGTTATTCAACAAAATTTGCGATTTCTTCCCATTTTGCACACATTTCATGACTCTCTCCACAAAAACGTGACTCTCTCTCTCTGCACTCACACTGATGACGCAAGCAAGGCGCGCTGGCCCAATGAACGCCATTCGGCTCAACTCGGCTCATCTCGGACGTTCGGATGTTCGAGTTCCAAATATTTGTTCGGATTCCAAGACAAAATTTTCTCGAATTTCCTGGTCGAATACCGATTTGGTCGAAAGTCAAGGCGTTCGAGAACCGAGGTATCACTGTATTTGCTGTTTATATAAATGTAATTTAGTATAATCTTTATGTTTTTCTTGGGTGTCTCCAGTGTTTGTTGTCCTGGGACACTTTTTGTTTTTACTTTATTTATTTGGAGATAAAAATATTATTTTTTATTTAATTTTTTATTTGTGCAATCCAATTGATTTTTATCTTGTTTTTAAAGTGTCTTAGATGTTTGACTAACTGGCTTGTTTTTTACTTAGCCTTGTGTTGATTGCAGGTGGGTCAGTGTCATATCTTCTGGGTCAGTATGGAGCATTCACAGAGCATGTCATCATAAACTACACACGTCAGATACTTCGTGGCTTGGCATACCTTCATGACAATCACATTCTCCATAGGGATCTCAAAGGTAATATATGCTCTGTTAAGAAACAAATGTATCGTGAATTGCAAATCTTGGGACTTGGAAGTTCTTGGTATTTTTCACCACTTGTCTAAAGAGTACAAGATGGGAAATTTTCAAAATGATGTCTTTTGTTTATTCAAGTTCATTTGTCATAGTTTACGATGTAAATAAAGTTTTCCCCATATCCCTTACAAAAGTGAAAAAGTTGCATTTTGACTATTCTCAAAAGTATTTTTTGTAGCTGAAAGACTGTGTGTGTGGCATTGTTAGCATGGATAGTGTTTGGTATATGCAAATCTAAATGGTTGTACTAGCAAATTAAGTGTGGAGTGTATAAAACATCCATGAATTGGAGGGATGGGGGGATGTTCAGATGGCAGATGCTTGTATGCTGGCAGGTGCCAACCTGCTGCTGGACAGCACGGGACAGCTTCTAAGAATTGGGGACTTTGGTGCTTCTGCTCGCCTGGCTTCGCAAAGTACTGGTGCTGGAGAATTTCAAGGCCAGCTCTTAGGCACTATCGCCTTCATGGCACCAGAGGTACAACTGCTTGCCTTTTATCTTTAGACCTTATGTGTGTGTATATGTGTGTGTGTATTTGAGAGAGAGTGCACAAGAAAGCCTGACAATGACAATTCTTTATTTGGAAAGATTTGTATTTATTGCTGTGTGTGGACTTAGCATAGACTTAAGTGTGACTTGAACATTGTGGCTAGGTACTTCGTGGGGAGAGTTATGGCCGGGCCTGTGACGTGTGGAGTGTTGGCTGTGTTATGATAGAAATGAGCACATGCCGGCCACCTTGGAACTCACATGACATATCCAATCACCTGGCTCTTATTTTTAAGGTTAGTCTCTCCTGCATATCATTGCAGGATTTGGTGTTTATTTTTAATTTTTTGATGTACAGACCATGTTATGGTAACAACAACTTGTCAGCAACATGAAGTAAGCAATAGCGATCATTGTAATGCTGGTGATGAGGGTAATCATATATGTTAAACCGCTTTGTTCTCACTTGAAGATGACCGCTAACTATTCTTTTGCTGATTCTTTTATTATTGATACTAAATTGATCCTTGGTAAAGATTTAAAATTTAAGTTAACAGTAAACTTACTTTTTAATATATGTCTTGGCTTGTCAGTTGATGTTGCTTTGGTGGCTTTTACTACTTGGATACTTTCTTTTGGGGGATTATAAATGTTGGTAACTGATGAGAATTCTGACAGAACTTTGCTATTAAAAGAAGAGTCAAAAATTGTGCTTTACTTTGTTTTCACTAACAGGTTGGCACCGGAGGGGTTTACAATATTTATTTTATCTTTCCTTTAGATAGCCTCGTCAGTAGATCCACCACCCATTCCAGACAACTTGTCACCACCTGTCAGGGACCTATTGCTGCGGTGTCTGGAACAGAAGTCAGAGTTCCGTCCACCTGCCAAAGACCTGCTTATGCATCCACTCTTCATACAGTATTCTAACAAATAGTGGCTGCAATGGGATTGTGCAGGACTTTTCGAGCGTAACAAATCTGAAAAAAAAGAAGGGTTGGAAGTTTGAAAAGAGACAAGAAATGATGACAAGGTGAGAATGGAGATGAAGTGACTGCTGTAAAGGAGATAAAAAAAATAGAACAGCAGGATATTTCTCCCCACGGTGTTTTGCCAAGGTGCACAAAGTTAAACATAAATAGATTTTGCCTGTATTTCTTGAGTAGAAAATGCTTCATGTCAAACCATGAGGTCTATGCAGAACGCTACAATCTTGTGCTACATTTGAACAAGTTCTCAGACTATGTTAGAACAGGCTGTTAGACCTGGCAAACACGCTGCTGAACTTTCCTCCTTATCACCTTTATGACACGATCAAAAACATTGTCTCTGATAAAATTTTCATGGACCCTTCATTTCGAGGAGACCAATTTTTACTTTTTTTTTTTTTTTGATGCGTGTCATGTTTACATGACTTGCAAGGTGCGGGCCTGTCCTCTTTTGGCAGGTCCCCTTTGGTGAAGAAACCAGTTACAAGGCAGTTCTTGTGATAAAATGGACTTTCTCATGGCAGCATTAACTGTAAATTTTCTCATCTGGATATTAGAATATTTTGACATTTCTTTACTCAGTAAAAATACTTATAGAAGCTTACTTAAAAGCACTTTTGATTAATACTTTCTTGTGAAAGAAATATTGTTTAAATATTGCAGATGATGTAGTAACAGGAGAAAAAGATACTGTAAATGAATTTTTAGAAATGTTACAAGATACATTACAATACCTGTCAGATTGAAGGTTGGCTTAGAGGACAAATTTAAAAGATATAAATGAAAGAAGGGTGTATATTTCACAGAGTGCTGCCTTGTAGGACGACTGAATATTTACAATGTTGATTTCCTAACCTCGAGGAGACAAGGTACTGTGGGCAGGGAGGAGGTAATTGGCAGGTTGCCTGTACCTCTTCACTCCCTTTGCCTCCTGTGTAAGAGGTTGGATGCACCAGTTGCCATCTACTGGCAGTGGTTTGAAGTGCTTCTGACCTTTTCAGCAGGAAATCTCCAAAGCATTCCACTGTTGCACTGTTTAAGTATATAACTCCTTAATGCGAGATGTACTTGAATTGTCAAAATGTTTTTGTATATACCAGAGCTGTCCAATTTGCCCCAGATTCTTTACATTTTCAGTCATTTAAGACATTCACACAGCAAAGAATGGAAAAGGTTAATAATGCCAGGCATGGAAATGCTCATGTGATTGAAAATATTCATCACTCTTCTGTGATTGTGGCTGAAAATGCTCATTCTGAATGTAGCAGTGTCCTCAGGACATGACCTGAAGTGTTCCAGTCTTCCAGCTGGCGTCAGGACTGTGTTCATGATCAAACCTGTCTCACAGCATTCACTCATCTCATCTTCATCAGAATATATTTTTTATGGTGCACATACACTGGTAGATAAAAGTAAGGGTCAATTCAGAACATTCTCGATCTGGAGCACAAATAACCATAGATGAAAGATAAATGTTACCATCAATTTAAGGATGGGAAAAATAGGTTATGCACTGCTATGCACACTTAAAAATATTTGGCCTTAAAGATACTCAGTTTAATTATGATGATAGCACCAGTTGTGTCAAAAATTTTATAAAAGTGCCTTTTATACAAAGTGTATATTATTTTACATTTTATCTTGGGGCATCTTGTTCTCTGTGCCATGATAACAGCTTTGGTCACTTGAGTAATTTTAATTTTTCATGTCTAAATTTTAAGACTGGGTACACTGTTAATCAGGGCTTTAAAAGACAACCGACAAACGTGTCTGTTATAGATTTTGTTGCATTTATTTTTAGCTGTAAAAAATGGCATACATAAAATGTATTAGTTTAATTATAAAAATTGCAGTCATAAGGGGACCCCCAACTGGTTAGTATTATAGTTCATAACTGTCATTGGTCTGTTTGTATTTTACTGAACAAGCAAAGAATCTGTACATGGAAAATGTGGGAGAATCTGTAAATGGTAAATATGTAAAATAGAATCTGTTCATGGTGAGGATGTGAGAATATGTACATGGTGAATGTGTGAGAGTCTGTTTATGGGGAATGTGTGAGAATCTGTATATGGTAAATATGTATAATAGAAATGTACATGGTGAGGATGTGAGTGAATCTGTACATGGTGAATGTTAGAGAGAGAGAAATCCTGTTTCCATCAGGAAGTTTCTTGTCACTTTAAAGAAAATGCATTTATCCTCAAGATAACTTTGTTAGTGTGCTGTGCACAAATGTTTTCTCCCTTGCCTTGCAGGGGATAGGTTTTCGTAAAATCCTAAGCGAATCATTTGTACCTTTTGGCAACATATCCTGCCCCATCAGCCCTGACACTTACATTTGTCTAAATCCTGCAAGCTTTCACTTGGATCTTGTTGCATAAAATGAGATTTACAAAAAAGTGAAATGAATTTTATCCCGATTTTTACCAGAATAACTTGGCTTTCATGTCTTTATTTTTCAAAGGCCAGGTACTGAATTGATAGTACAGTATGTTGATTAAACATACTTGAGTTGTAGAAACATGGGTTCGTTTTCTACACTTATATTAAACTGTCTCATTCAATGAAGTAGTTAAGATTTTAAGGGTCATCTTAGGTAATATTTTGTATGAATTTACAACTTTTTGTGAAAGCTTTATGACCTTGATAGTGCTCTTTAGATAAGGGCATTCACACCTCTACTGAAATGGAACCATGATTGTATTCTAAAAATACATGTACAAGGCATCACCAGATTTTATGTTCTTGTTGCCAAACTGGATGGTAATGGATAGAAAATCGAGACTGAAGTGATGCAGCTCTGCTGTAGCACTTTTATATGACCCCACTGCTTCCAAGTGTGAACATGTTGCTGTTTGCTTGTGTTGCTAGTCATGGAAATGTGATACTGAAAACAACCAAGGAATGTGCAATGATCTCTGTGATTTTGGGGGGAAATGTGAAGAACTGATGATGTCACTTGCTGGTGTGACACTCAGGCACAGTGTCAAAAAGCTTTAACTGAACCTACACTGCTGACAGCATGTGCGTGGTGCCACAATGGGTTTAGGAAAGTTGTAGGCGGCCAGGACAGAATGGTCTTGCAATTTCCTTGAGAATGAATGGTAATGGTAGCATCAGGAAGTTTACAAAGCACATGGCAACATAGGCTGGGTCATTAGTTCAAAACCAACTGTTCTTGGAAATATGCCACTCAATTGGACATCAGTGCCAGACCTTACGGATTACACATTTAACAAGCTTTTTGGGTTTTGCCTTAGTGTACTTAAGCAAGGGCAATAATATATCTGTGTCCATGTTACACAAGAGATGTATCCAACTGCTTGGTGCCTTAATTGCAAATGCTTTGTCCACCAAGTACAGTGCCTTTGCCATTAAGAAATCTATGCATTAAGATGAAATGTAGACATCTTGATAGCTTGTGTGTTATTAGAAGTGTAGACATCCTAATATTAGAGGTGACAAGTCATATCATTTCTAGACACTAGAAGAAAGAAAGACTGAGTGGGTTTTTTCCTGGTTGTGATGTGTAAATGACTTTTTTTTGGTACAGTGTGCATTCAAGAATCATATCATGTTACATTTTCTAGGCCATTTTTTAACATTATCAGCCATGTCTGAAAATAAAATTGAAATTCTTTGTATGAAAGTGCATTTTTTTTGTCTTTAAAGTTAATGTAGTTAAAATAAAAAATAGGTTGAGAGTGGGGCAGCTGGTATGCAGGCATTCAAGGTTCTTTAGAGGGGCAATGATGGTATGTGGTTCACTGGCATATGGAAGCTAGAGCTCTACCTTCTCCTGCAGTCATTTTTCTTCTAGATGCCCAGTCTTTTGGAAAAGGCATGGGGAGTTGTTCAGCCACAAGCCCTAGACTCGGCTATCACCCTAACCGTCAGGCTACAAAACCTCCCTAAGCACACATTAGGAACACGATGAAAAAAATGTAGAAAGACTGATAGAGCAATATAAACTCAATACACTGCATTCCCATGTCAACAGAGTAACCTAAAGACATGCTGGGAATAACAATGCATGAGTATATGCAGAAATAAAGGTCCACAGTGAAAAAAAATTTTCTTTTTTCGACAAACTTCCTTGTTTTCATTAGTCCCTTAAAGCTTCGACCTATAGAAGTTCGACTGCATAGCTTAAATTTGGTTGAAGCTGTGTTGGGCTAAAAGCCTTATATATTTTAAAACACAGTCATCGCTTACCCCTCAAAAAAGAAAATATAGAAAGGATTAGAAAATAGAGACTAGTGCCTGTGATGCCCCAATTATACACCATGATAAATAACTTAAAATGTGGAAGAAAAAGGTTTCAGACTTTTGTAGTAGCTTATCCAATTTTTTATTAAAGAAAAAAAAAGTTCTTGATTGTAATCTACAACAAAAATCACACGCTTCACATTTGCTGCTGTCGTCTGGCAGCTAAACAGTTGCCTCCCCTTCTGAAAACAAAGGGCAGTTTGTAGCCACGGAAGGGTGTCAAGGCCTGTGAAGATGTTTTGAAGATGCTAGCTTTAGATAACAGTTCCTGACACAGGTAACCAGAAGAGTCTCAGTTGACTTTAGAAAAGTAGGTTTTACTCTCCTTCACACCAGGTTTGATGGTGTCACTTCCAGGTTTCCAACCAGCCGGGCAAACTGCAACAACATTTAGGTACTTATAAATCCCCGCAAGATTAACAGACAACTCCCACAAAAATGACTGCAATTACACTAATTAGAATGTCATAAAACAGTCTTCTCGCTTCATTTAATAATAGAATTTAGAGTACATTTCCTATGTAGAACCAAGATCAATAAAATCCACATAAATGATTAAACAAGCCAAAATCTAACCAAACAACAGCAACATTAACATTAACGAACTGCAAGATCAACTTTGGAGTGAGTAACTTAAATCAGCTTTATCATTCATTTGCTGAAGGCAAGCAAATTTGAACAAAGTTTTGTTAAAAATCATGATAAAGATGACAATGAAAACATTTGTCACCTTCGCCATGCTTGTCAGTGTACTGGAATGCCTGCACCAGCCGAAGTGTTTCATCTACAGATCTTCCCACAGGCAAGTCATTTATGGTAATTTGTCGAAGTGTTCCATTGCCATCAATGACATAAAGACCTCTGCAAAAACAAGAAGATTGTATTAACACTTAAGAACAAAGAAATACACATGCTTTGCAACAGTATCTTGCCTTCCTTTAACTCTAATTTTATAATCAAGTGAATTTTGATGTTTTGCCTGCAAAGTGGGGGAAAACTGAATTCTGGAAACTGGATTACTTGGAGAAAACTCCCAAAGGCCATCCCCACAAACAGCTAACACGATGAGATCTGAACTATGGACCTTTGGAGAGTGGTGTCCCTTCCTCTAAAAGGCTTGAGGAGACCAGTTCTCTGCATTTTCATTTTCTTGGATTTGTTGTGGTTGTAGTGCTTATTGTACTGATCTGCACTTTTTTCTTACATCAGCATTGTGTTTGACTATTTACTTGCCTGTGGCTTTTTATTCATTTCTCTGCTAATATCAACTCTCACTGTTGTTAATCCTGACTAATGCAATCGCAGTTTCTTCATTTTTAAAAGTTGTCCCTGGGATAGATTTTACATCAGTGCCAAACAGTCATCTGGCAGAAAAACGACCTGACATTCGTATTAACTTTGCAGAAACACAGGAATTTTGTCTGTTTTGTGTTTGTAATGCACAGAAAGCCTGGCCTTGGCTGGGATACTGCTCTATAAAAGCTCACACCATTATTAAGTTCTCACTGCAATGGTGACAAGTCAGTGTTTTAATTACTACACCACTGGGCATTTCAAGGCACACCCAGGCAGTTCAAGTTCCTTGTATGTTTGGCTTAAGGCATGTGAACCAAGCATGTACATAATATTAGGAGGACTGCACCACGATGTCCAAATTAACTCTGAAAATACAACTACAGCGCTGTGTTTCGCTGATATTTCATGACTATTCTGGAAGACTTGCTGAGGTCAAGCTGAAATGCTGCAACTGTACCTTAAGATCCATAGTATAAAAACTTCCATGTTGTCCATGGAGAATCTTTGACATACCCCTGGAATACTCACTAACACTAATGAATTTAATAATTGGAAGTGAATCACTGACCGGTAAGCAATGCCATCCTCCTCCTTAAAGCAGCCATAATTGCGCGAGATTTGTCCAGTTTTGTCCTCCAAAAGTGGAATGTTCATGTTCCCCAAGCCTCCCTGTTTGCGTGGTGTGTTGACCCTGTGAGAACCAGAGGAAAATAAGACAATCTTTATTTTGCAGGATTTTGTTAAAGAGAGAGAGAAATCAATTCTCAAATAATGTCGGCATACATATTAGATCTTTCACGAGTCAAGAAGTCTTAACTACTTTTAACAGATAATACTTGTAAGACCTTCCTGTCTCACAAATATCAGTTTGCTGTGACCTGTTATTACACATACACACGTGCCCGTCCTATATTTTAACAGGTCAGATGTCCCTGTTTCCTTATCTCTTGCATGATAAATTCTACAGCCACCCCTTGGTTTTAATATTAACCCTCCCATTAACTTGATCTTGAGAGGTACAGGATTTAATGGTGACAGGAATCTGCTACAAGTCCCGTGAATAATGAGTGAGGGAAGTGTAGTCCCACAACTGAAGAAGGGAGAAGCAATTAAGATACTTAATTATCATGATGCTGTATCAGAATGCTAATACAATCACAAGATAACTAAGTATAAGTCACTCTGCTAAATAGTAGAAGTCATGTGACGGATGCCACACCCACCATGCCAAGTGAGAGAAAACACTGTCAGTGGAGCAGGCCAGCACTTCACAGTTGATGGCACGGAACTCTTCTGCACGGTCACTAAAGGCGATAATCTCAGTTGGGCAGACAAAGGTGCTGAAAATATAATCGTGTCAATATTTAGTCAGCCACTGAAGCAAAAGCTTGATGTTAAAATTTTAACTTGCACTCTGTACTATGTGCAACAACACTGACTTTACTTACTCCAAGTTGCCTTTTACACAGGCCTATATACACACCATACCCCCAAAATGTCAGCAGATGGGCTTGTTAAATGGCAAAGCTATGATGGGGTGGGTGCAAGGGGTAGAGGATATCAGGATTCTGTTTCATCATTGCACACATCTGACTGCAGGCCTCATCATATAACTGAGAATGTACCTTATGCAATTTTAGAGCTGCATCTATAGACCAGTGTAGCAGACTTTGCAGTTATTTCTCTTGAATGTTGTTGTATAAAAATGTAATCACACACATGACTTCACTGTCAGCACACCACATTGGTCTTAATAAACATGCACATGCTAAAGAAAAATTATATACACATCTCAAAACATGCGTGAAAACAATGCACTACAGTGTACTTTGCTGTGCAACATTTTTCCAGGCAGACTAACAATAAACATGAATCTTTCACTGGTTCAAGGTTGGGTAGTGTTAACTCATGGTGTCGGGATTTGTGATAAGATGCAAATGAAACGCCTTAAGTAATCAAACAAGCACCTCCCCTTCTTTCATTCTCAATGTACGTGATTTGCACGAAAACATATAAGCTTCTGGCTGCATTAATAATAAACCCTTTTAAAATTGCACTGTCATTGGTGTAGTACCCTGGGGGATTGGAGCTAACTGGTGAGATCCTCCCTCCCTCCCACCTATCAGTTTCTCTAGGCCGTGACAGTGAGACACAGGCCTGACATCTCAGTAGCCTCCAGTCACAAAATGGGACACTCCTGTGCCATGCCATCCCCTAACACAACTATACACAGCCCCCCAACCAACTCTCAAGACATGTCTTTACTGATCTTCGTCGGGAGGGAAGGGGGCTACATTTGGGGCGCGCGTGCACTCGGTGTGTGTGTTTGCCCGGGTACGTCACTACGGAGCGTGAAGAAGTGTGCGGGAGGAGTGAGCTGCAGATCACATGCACAACGACAAACCAGTCCGCTCACCGATGTCGTCATGCACGCCATGTCCTCCGTCTGCTGACTATCACAGATGTCAGACGTGCAACACACCCACCTGTCCAACCGCCACAGATTCTGTCATCACTAACTGCCGTCTAACTTTGTCTAACACTCAAACGGATTCATCTATGGAAGGCCATTTTTCATTTCACTTTTTTCTGCAAAAGTGTCTAGGTTCTCACAGACATCATCAACAGAAATGAGATGTCAGCTGTCAGACATCTGCCGATATATATTCCTGCGTCATCCGAGCAAAAGGTAATTCTAGGGGCGGGACGATGAACGCACGTGAAAGTACATTTTCTACCCGTCCGTGCAAAAAATTCATTCACATATCTGCTACCACACAACCCTGACAGTTATTATCACATCACCAGCAGGTGTTCGGCACGAAGGGCGGGTAATGTTCGACAGGTTGTCACGAGTTTTGACAGAATCGATCAGCGAGCTAACAACCGCTTGTAAGGTCATGAGCGCGCCACGCCGCCCTCCGGTGGAGGTCACGACACTGCCGCGAAGTGTGCACGCCACCGGTGACATTTGTTTTCTAGATGAACGTGCGGAAGTCGTACAGGTGACGATACTGACTGACAGCCACAACACTCCTGATTAGCGCATTTCCTAGGTGCTAAGTAAAGAAATACACGAAAACTGGTACAAAACAATGTCCAGTGATAAAGTATTACGACAGTACGAGTCTTGACAAGTTATAACTGGCCCCCACCCTTCCCTCCTTCAAAAAAAAAAAAAAAAAAAAAAGGTGGCACACCGAACCGCCACACTCAGTCTCCAGATTAGGCTGGAGAGCAGTATCTGAAACTGTTATCAGGTGTTTCAAGTCTATTTTCATGTTATACAACCCTTACATGTTTAATTTTAGTCCGAAGCACCTTGGTTACAAAAACTACTCGAGGGAACTTGAGCAGGTCTTCCAGCATGACCTCTAACAGTTAAGTGCAAACACCAGAATGCCGAGCCACCCAGTCATCAGTCTTAATTCTGTATACGAACGCTTACAGTCCAATGATTTATTTAGGTTTTATAATGTAACTGGTGTCAAACAATTCTGTGTAACAGCCACACAGGAAACATGAACATTTGCTGTCAAAGTGCAATAGCCAGATCTCGGTATCCAGCGGTAAGAATACGGAGAAACTAGTTTATTTCAAGTTAATTTAACGAGGGATACAGACTGGGCACAGGAGGTCACACGATGTCAGGAACTACTCACAAGTCCAGTGGGTAGAAAAAGAGAACGACGTATTTGCCCTTGTACTGGGTCAGGGACACGTCCTTGAACTCTCCATTGACGACGGCCTTGGTGGTGAAGTCGGGGGCTGGTTTGCCCAGGGATAGCTGTCCTAGTTGAGACATCTCCTGCACAGTCACAAAGCTCACATGTTAAAGCAGCACAACACAATACCTTACCCTAGTACCCATGCATGCTTCCAGAAATGCTATGTCAGGAAGATAATATATATATAAGAAACAGTGGATATCCTATAATGTCTGGTAAAGATGCCGACCATATCTAAGTCGTCCGTCTCTGGGTCTTAAAGCAGCAAAGTAAGATCACGAATGTGGATCGTATTGTATGGAGCAAGGTCTGTAAACAACTTCACAACAAAGTTCAACAAACTAAACTCTCAAACAGCGAACAAATCAACCACCTGGACATCTGATTAAACTCAACACCAGACGCGCGGAGGTCACGCAGTTTACCTGTTGTTATACAGTGTCAGCCAATTAGCAACACGTGCAACCCGGAAAAAAAATAAAAAAACACCTGGTTCTGAAAGATGCGAAGAGTCAACTAAAGGTCACACACTGTGGACTGGGCATCAGGGGCAAGGCTGCACGCCAGGTCACACGGAGGTCACGACACTGCTAGCCTGTGTCACCGCCAAGCCTCGCGCATCTCCGTGAGACATTTTTTGTCCACCGTGGCACGGCTTTCATCCCTTATCGTACCCCACTCCCCCAGCCAGCTACTTGGCTACTCACCTTCCACACCACCCAGTTCCCTCCTGGCACGGAAACAGCAGTACTCAGTACAAGCCGCTCCAACCCCAACATCCTCATCTATTGTTGACTGTACATGTACATGAATAATAACACGTGTGTAGACTCACATCAATGAATGTCTGTAAGGTTGCAAAAACTGAAACCCACGGGTAACGAGAGTAAGCATGATCACAGCCAACACTTCCAAAATAGCTCCTCATCCACTCTAAACATGTCTGAAAGTGTTAACACGGATACATCGTTAGTGGTCACACAACCCTAGTTTGTGTGGGCACCGTTACTGCCACGTCTGCGGGTAGCGCTCGGCGCAGTTGTGATCATCACCAAAACCCATACAATGAAAGGATTCTGGTTTTGCAGCCACGCTGGAATCTCCGTAAACCTTGGTCACCCGCTGCGCCCTCTTGTGGCAAGTCTGGCCACACCTTGTCGCGCTTGGGGCCAGCGTCAAGGGGCAGTAGCTGCGCTCATTCGTCTGGCCCACTCCTCCCCCACTGCTTACTTCCTTAACAAACAAAAAATGCGGATGCGGGAACAGTCACCTCCGGCAGACAACCACTAAAAGTGCTCAACAAGAGAGAAAACAATGAGACAAACACCCACACAGAGGCTACGAACCCGATATCCGGGAGTCGGTCCACGCTGCTCACCAGCCACGTGACTCGGCGGTTTGTCGAGATATCGCTGGTGGGAAACAAGGTGCACAGATTCCTCTATAATGAAAGGCCGGATGGCGACAGTGTGGCATGAACGTCTGGACCGGATGAAATACGATGACAAAGTAAGAGAGAGAAAGAAAAAAGAAACAAAGGCGGGAGAGCTAGCGCGTCAACGTGTTGGATCATGAGCTGTGCGAGTCGAGGGGAGGGGAGGAACAGAGTGCAGGTGCTTCACTATTACGTCACACCCGCTGCGCCTGAATAGTCATAAATGAAATAACATAACGAAAATTGACAATAAATCCACAGCTGGCACGGTGAGCGGCAGAACCAGGAGGAGCCGGGTACCTGGGTTAGTGTGTAGGGTCGAGGTCTCGCGAGAAATCGGCTGTTGAAGCCAACTGCACGCCAGTGACCTTTACCTCGGCACAGTATGCCCTCGTTGGCGTCCTACCTTCTCATCAGTGACGTCAACCTGGTGCTGGCGTTCATCCCGACGCTGCGGCGACACCCTGGCTTCGTCTACTTTCCAGCTGTAAACTCGATACATCCTATGGAAACCACTAGCAACAGCACGCCATGCCACTACCCTGCTGACTGAGGGGTCTTTCGTCACGGCCCCTCCCCTCTTGCAGGGGATCTGTACCCCTCAAGCACACCCCCTCGCTCTCGTCACCGTCTGCTTGCAGGTCACGCTGACTTGTGAGTCGATGGTGCCGCACACACTAATCCCTCGTGAGACTATCACTGTATCCGCCAACCGCGCCTACGACAACCGACCACCACGTCGGCTCACTGCACACGACAATCGATGATGACACTCGCCATACACATACGGGTCCTTTGCCTGTCTTATACTCGCTCCTCCTGTGTATGCCTAATTAGTAACAGACGCCATTAGTGTTACGCACATTAAGGGGGCCTACTGTTACTAATCGAACACGTGTCGAATAAAAAGCAGCGATGATGATCGAAAGTTAGCCAACAGAAGCAGTGCTGCAAGTTTGACTTACAGACAAACGGACTCCACACTGTCGACAACAACCAGACTACTGCTGGGCCACAAGAACGATGTGTCTCGCATTTCCTCCCTGTGTTATCTCCTCATACCTCCCTCCGATCAATGACAGGTGTGCCCACACGCGCTCAGTGCACATGGCGCGGTCTAATTACAACTAATAATAAACGAGGAACACCAGGTGTCTCCTCCTAATGAAGGCTGCATGTCAGGTAAGCTGTGCTAGCCTCTCCTTCCCTCCTATGTGTCTGTGAACTTGAGGGCCACTTGGAAGGACACCTAGTCCGTTAATGCAGAATCATTTCTGTTGTTAGAAACTTGGCTGTAGATGTGTTCCTGGTCTCAACACTTATCTGGTACCGGAAAAATGATTTTATGAGCGCTGTTCGTATCTGCAGTTGTTCTAGTTCGTCTTACAAAATTAAATCACACTTAAAAGCCAGCAGAGAAAAATCTGGCAGTCATCTGCAAAGCATCCACAGTTCCGTGCAGCTTGGTGTCAAGGGGCATCGATGACAGCCTGATCTCCGTATAGCATGTTCTGGCTTACATCCTGTAACATCTTGTCACAAGAATGCCTCCTCTCACGGCTTGGCGGTCACTGGACAATGTTTTAAGTGGTTGGTTTAGTGTCGGGTTTGTTTAGCCACACAGCCCGTCTTCCACGAAGCCGCGTTTCCAATAACAACGCCGAACTATCTACACCAAGATGCAGTTTTTAATTAAAGCTAAAAATGAAGACTTCGCTGATCTTTGAGACCACCCACGACCGACCCGCTTGATTTGTAACACTTCAAAAAGTTGGAAAGTGAAGGAAGTGAAGGGGGGTGCGGTGAATAGGGGATAGGAGAGATGGAGTACCTCGACACTCCCTTACAGACAAAACGAGCACGCATCCATCCTACAGCCCGGGGCTTCTCCCAGTTAAAAAAAAAATTTTCCATTAGTAGCCGAAAAGTGCACACCAATGAAAATTTCTCAGTATTACTGTGACCTTAATAATAATCAGCATTTATATGGCGCCTTTTTAACATGTACGAGTCACACCATATCCAAAAAACTCCGATGAACAAGTTAACAATAAATGACACAAGTAGTATTTTCTGAACAAATTTGAAAAGAGAGATTTGAAAGTCAGAGAAAGTCTAACACCAAGGGACAGACAGTTCTAAATCCAAGGTCCATATAAAAGTATGCCACTGAATTCTGATAACAAGTGACAGCGAATTATGACCTTTCAAGTTTTTCATACTTCTTTCGGGATGATATCTTTGATCTAAGCTATCTCGCCCTCGGCACATCTCTACATGTGCATGTGTTACAGGGCTGGCTGTCTTGCCGTGCTGTAGCCTTAGTTGCTGACGGCGTAAAACACCAATCCCCCCCCCCACCTACCCCTTCCCAGGCACATCCTACTTGTGCCCCGTGAGGAGTCTACTATCAAGGAGTGCAGTTGACCCCGGGGTCAGCCGCCTAGCAGTCTTACTGTGTCATCACGCGGCCCTCTGCTCACTGCTCTGATAAAGCAGCAAGACAACGACCATCTCAGGAATCGCACACAGCGTGAGGCAGTCTGGAGGGGGGAGGGGGGAGGAGACAGAGATGTGGGCGGGGGGAGATGAATTATCAGAGGCAAGCCAAGCAGACATACAGTGTCTCAACAAAGACCTTTTCACCCCCATGACACACCCGAACAAGCGTCTCTTTAGACCCCGAGATAATATACCTAGGGACTCCATGTACACACAGAAGTAGTCAAAAACAAGAAAGCGATATATTAGACAGGTGGCAGTGGAGAAATGGCGGGGAAGGAGAGAGAAATAAACTAGACGACAGAAAACTTGAACAACTCTGCGTGACTTCTGCCATTTGCCGCCTACAAGCATGGCCTCGTGACCGGCATGGTTAGCACGACTGGCGAGTTATTCTTCTCACTCAGCACATGAGCTACTGTCCTCACATCGTGCTTTCTGACGTTTGGTTATATACATGGGTCACCAGCCTGATGAAACTGAACTTTCAATGGCCACAATCATTTTTTGTTTTATATTTTTATTACTGATATCGCTGCATGCAACTGATGCTAGAGTACTAATCTTCAGTCCTTACAATCAAATGTCAGTTTAACAACACAAGTAACCACGGGCATTAGCTATGTCATGCATGAAGTAGCTTTACAAAAGAAGCAATATGATGTGAAAAAGTATATAAATGGTAACGACCCTGACAGACTGCAAGTTTGAGACACAGCCCTCTCTAAAGAACAATATACGGACATCACACACATCAACTTTATCGCATTACCATTATAAAAAGAGAAGGAGGAAAATGAAGGGACATGATTTAGAGGCGTTCTATTTATCCTCAATATGAATGCATTGTCATTTTTCAAATCCCTGGTTTTAAAAAAGTAATGTTTAGAGGGTTGGGTTCAATTTATACAACATTCCATCTCCAATACATACACCCACCCAAAAGACAACTCTCATTATGTATAAAGAAGTTACTTATGTGGTAGCCAAAATCAAACAACTTCCTATTGCCAAAGACACTTGGACTAGGGGAAAACAGATATGGATCGCTTTGACCTCCTCATTCATCGCCGCTACAAAACGATGGTAAATAAACTAGAATATACCACGGCAACCGAAGACACGCGGGACACTCGTTATTGACATTTTCCACACACCGACAGACTTTCAGTTGCTCGCTACAGTACACTGAACAATCTCAACGATTTCTACCACAGTTCAGTTTCGCTTACATAAGAAATTCCATTCTGACAACGCGAAATACCTCTCGCACGAGAAATAACATTCTGACAAAACCAAACATCGCAATATCTTACCTTTCCGGATTTGCAACACCCTCCTGGCATTTTGCAAGTGAATTGTCTTGTTGCGTTTGAGCACCCTGAATTGTACCCGCCTCGGTGGCTATGCTGACTACACTGAGAGCTAGACACAGCCGAGTATCGCAGCCTCGCTATCACTCGTGACCTGACGGAACAATGACACGCCAGCCGCTGACCTTTAGTCGCGCAGTAATATAGGGTGAGTAGCCGGACACGCGCCGCAGCCGCTAATAACTTTCCACCGAAAAAAAACCTGTCCAACCAGGCGCAGCCAGCCGGTCCCCGGTTGGTTGATGCGTTTCAAGGAAAAACCAAGCCTGGCCACTCGTCAGGTAGGTCCCAAGCCCCAAACAATCAAAGCAGGATTTGCGCAGCGCAAAGCGACCGGCTCGAGCGTTACTCAGCGATTTTTCCTGGCTATGGGGTCGCGAGACATGGCCGGGTGCACGCGCACTCATCGCTGAGAACTCGAGCTCTCATGTAGCGCATTTTCATCACCGGCTGTCGCCGTGCATCGCCTCATCGACGACAGTCAGTGCTGAGTCCAGTTTTGTACAGGTCATCGTTCATCCTGAGATTTATGTATATTGTGTAACAGTTTATAGCTGAATGTACACAAAGAACATTAAAACTTATGTTTAGAATGTATAAAATCGTAGGGATGGCTATATGAGAGCACGAACTAATTAATATCCCTGGACTGCTGGCAGACGATTTTTTTCCCCCAAGTTAACTGCTAAAACGAGGCATTAGACGACATAACGTCCGGTTTATTCACATTCTTTGTTGAGGCTCGCCGAGACTAACAGTGGATCACTTCGCAAGAGGCTAAGCGTTGGTCTTGGCAAAAAGACAACAATCCTCCTGTACACGTCCTTGATGAGCGCAGTTTACTTTGATGACAATAATGCAATTCTCTGGGGATTTTTAGGTTTATCCTCTGATTGGTGTCACTAACAAAAGTGGGAAACAGAAACCCTTAACTACCATTTGGTTAGAGAAACAGTCCTAAAACCTGAAGGTGCATATATTAGCTGGATTGATACCCACATGACACAATATAATTCCCTAAGCTGACCCTGGGGTGGTTGCCTAACACTGTGGAAGGTTGGGGAAGATGAAAAGGAGAAGAGATGACACCAACCTTGCAAAAGCTCTCCTGTGATTGGCGAAAGCTCAAAATTGAAACACCTCACTCCTCAACTACTGACCATGCAAGATGACTAAATTTTTTTCATATCAGCATATAATGTTCAGCACCTTAGCATGTGCCACCCACTTTATCACAAGTCAACATTTCTGATAATAATAGCCAGTATCTGTTGTGTCCAATATTGACAAGACTATTTCTGGTACAAGACAGCACTTTAGTCAGGAGACCTTTTTAGCAATGTGGTATAACTGATGGCTGTTTCAAAAGGTTGAGGAGCTCCCAGGTTATTTGTTTTAAGTCCTTTAAGATACTTCTAACATAAATATTGACAGAACAACTATGTCTAACTACCAGGATCAACTTGCAAAGGTACATGTGTATGCTACCATGTACATGTTATGCTAGTGTGCAGAAAAAGAGTCAAATAATGTAAATGTTATTCATAATCAACTTAAGACTTTCTAATATTGTAGACTTACAGCAGGAACTAATCTTACAATCCTGCAAGCAGGATGTGATCTTTTGACCCTTATGACTTTGCACTTTCAGCCAGCAAAAACACCTGGCAATGTTTAACGTTTTTGTGTAGAGCTAGGAAGCAGACTAATTGCTATGATATTTTGTTACATTCAACTTTGGTATGTGCATGACATTTAGAGAATGCTAGCACAGTTCGTACTTCACTACAGTTCCCTCTTTGATGTCAAAGAAAGCATTGGTTCCCATGACCTGTTCATGGCATGTATTTAATCCCTATGGCATGTATTTAATCCCTTTCGCTAGAATTACTTGTCTTCTGTGTTCAGCCCATACTTGAACCTGGGCTACCGTCTGCTTTAGTTTACCAAGGAGAACACCTGCAGGCAGACAAAGGGTTCATTTCCAGGCACACATTTGGGGGAGGGAAAGAAGCATTGATGATACTAAGCCATCAACTACCAGAGCAAAACAACCCACCCTCTCAACTAAGAAAGAACAGCAAACCCTCGACGAAATCTTCACTTTGTGACCCCCGATTCTCACTACTCGATTTCCTTACTAGAAGGCTGAGTCAACAGCGTGACTGCGGAATGTTATTCCTACCAAAGCAGGTTGTTTCTCAAACTCTTCATGCTAAATATTCAGTTTTGTACACACAACAGTTAGAAATCTTATCTCTCTCATTTTCCACAGGTACATCAACATTTATTTCTTGTGTTTTGCTTTTTAAAGAGACTGATGCTGCTGCCGTGTAACAGGAACTGATGAGATACTCGTACTCTGGCCTGAACTAACAAACATAACCATTGCAAATTCAATCATAACAACAAAAATATTGTCGCTCTTTTACTTTTCCGGAGTAATGCATGAACCTCTTCCACGGAAAGTTTTGTACATCTTGCTATACAACCTTTGTACCAGCAACAGCTAGAACAAGTATAAAACTAACGTGTTCTCTCCTTCAGCATGTACATGGTGTGCTGCTCTGTAAGCATCCACTGTGTAATGTCAGTTTAGCCTCGGCTGCCGAGTGTTGAAACAAGTCAGTTGCATTAACAATCCCAAAATAGCGTAAATGGCAAGAGTTTTAATTAAAGACAAGAGACTCCTGAAATTATGATTTGTTGACAGTACTTACCTTTGTAAGGCTTTATGAGGACCGCTGCAACCGCAAGGGGATGTAGTGTGCGCTGAATGAATCAAGCCGGTGTGGGTCACGTGACGGCGTCCAATCTCAATGCTTGCCGATACAATGGAAGAGTATCGCTAATAATGCCTATGCCCAAATCATACCCAGTCAGTTGAGCGTAGCGTATTTATAAATAAACGTTCTTTTTAAAAAAAAAGTTTTCAAGTGAACTGGTAATAGGTAGAAATCCCCACAGGTTATACATCTTACAGTACACAAATTTAGATGTGCCTAAATTTTGTACGGGAGACAACAATTGTAGACGTTCCTGGGAGGTGACGAGAGAGTACTCTCCCTGCATTTCGCGCTCTAGGAATCATGGAGTTCGTGATGGAATTTATTCGCAAGCCCGAAAAAAAAAGGCTTTGTCGTAGTCTGTGCCTCACCTTTAATTTCAGCCAAATGTAGTTGTCAGATAACGTGCCGTAATTGATAAGATCGATAATTTTTATAATAATAATAATTATAAAGTGAATTTATATAGCACTTTACCCCCATCATCAAAGGTAGCTCGATCAAAGGGCTTTACAAAGAAATAGAAATATAAACATACGTAATAATAAAAATATAATCTCAAAACAAAGAGCTCATTGTGTTCTCACGTTGAGAAGATGGTGAATACCATCAGCATAAATGCAGTCACGACAGCAGTACTAATACCAAATTATTAATTGGACAATACATAGATCAATCATAGTAGTGAGACTGCATATCTAATTAGTCTAGATAATAAAACTCAGGACCTTGTTAGAAAATTGTTGATATTTTCTACACGATTGCAGTTATAAACATCTTGGAGAACTTGTAAGCAAAAGTGACTATTTCTCTTAACTTTTCTTCCTCTACATCTCTGTCATCAAACTGCTCTTTGATGATTGTATCCTCACTATTCTTGTCACCAGAACAACATACATTCACAAGAATTTTAGTCATTATGCAGAAAAACAATGGAACTCTCGCACCTTCCATATCCACCCTCTATCCACCATATGAATCTTTTAAGTATGTACTGATTAAGACACGTACACCTCTTCTTTGAGCATTACTCGTAACATTAACGGTCCACAGAATGAATGCTACTCCTTTTTCACACACCCACTTTTCTATTTATTGCTTCTTCCTTAATCTTCCTCTGCTGAATCACAGCACGCTTAGTTCTTGTTACCTGATTCCATGTTGCATTTTCTATATTTGTCTTTTAGTAATCATCAGTACTGTTGCCATCCTTCTGTTTCTTTGTATGTTGTCTATGTCTCATTGTTGTTTCAAAAGACAAGAAAAAGCTCCTTATGAGCATGAGTATGTACTATACAAATCATACATTTATTATTATTAAGGTACGACTCAAACCTTTTGTGCCACAAAGTGTGATTTCCATTTCAATTTCCAAACCTTCTTCCACCCCATGTAAAAAAAAAAAAATGATAACAATCCGTCTTCCAACTCTCAAAGAGAAAAAGCCAAGACTGACATATAACTAGATATTTATTTGAAATGTGAAAAAATATAAAACAGCTGTCAGGTTTGATCAACACTACAATAAAGAGATTATGTCATTTATAATATCATCTATGATAAAGTTTTTTTCCAACATAAAATAGCTGCAGACCTTAAAATATAAAACTTCCAGGAATACCTGGAACTAACAGTTCAGTTAAACTTTGTACAGGTATAGATAAAATTTATGCACTGATATTTTTTGTTTGTTTGTTTTTTTTTTTTGTTTTTTTTTTTTAGTAAGCCAAGCCAATGAATATTTCAAACTGCAATCAAAACTTCATGATAACATGATTCCAATGGTATTAATTAAAATCAGACAGACTGGTATGTTTGTGCCATGAATAAAATGTTTTCACCACATTCTATTGTGTAAAAAGTTGAATTGTACATACACACATCTTGACAGTGACACACACATGTACATGTGCCTGCAGAACTCTGTGTGTGTATAGTTTAGATTTCTAATATTAGATTAAAATGATCTCTTTCATGATTATGCTGATAATAAACAATTTTATGACATGTTTTATGACAGATGTAAATAATTCCAAACAGATTGCAATGTCAGGCACCAGGTAGATACAACACAATACAGAACATGATGTACAAACAAGATTCTAAGTGTTATAATCTATCTGACACCAAGTATATACAGAAAATAGGGAATAAAGACAACATTCTCTTTCAAAGATACAAGTTTTGAAATTAGAGTACATGTAACTAATATATTCTCTATTTGGAGGATTAGGGTTATAGGTGCACTACATTCTACAACACTGATGGTTAATAGTTTTAAGGTAAAATTAACTCAACAATCAATATGCACAGCTTCACCTCCTCAATGTCTTAACCTTCACCCGATGTTTTAGGATCAGGTGCTATTTGTTTTCTAGATACTTCTTTACTTGGCTTCAGCTTGTCCATGATATTTTTTGTACATTTTTCACATTGTGGAGCTAAGTGGGAGGCAGCCATACTTGTGTTTTGCTCATCTCTTGTTCAGTGGCTTTAAAGTCTGTTCTTGACAGAGCACAGCCTGTTGTATTTCCAATACCCAATGCTCATCTTTCTGCTCTCTCCAGATGCAATGCTCCCTCCTTGTGCTTCAGGCGACAGTATTCAACAAGAAAGCTGGCAGCAGAAGCAATGAGGAGAACACCACCAACAACATAAAGGATAAAACCCCATAACAATGTCACTTGACCATACTTGCTGATCTCACTGCCAAACATCACAGCACCCAAGAATACAAATGCCACTGTAATAGATAAAAGCAGGGAAAAAATGAATATCAACAAGGGCTCGTTTTGAATAGAAGAAAAATTAAATATAGAAGTATATAATTCCTCACCAAAACATGGGGTAATACAGTGGCACATCATTTATAGATAAGGACTGTTAAACTCAGGTAATGGTTCCAAATATATTTTCAAATCTTCTCTGAATGAGATATCTGCTTATAGGGCTAGCAATTGTGGGTTTTCTCAGGTGAATTCTTGCTTCCTTTCATGTTCTTGCCCCTTCTACCCATTTCTTTAAATTTTGCAGTGAAACATCCTTTCTTTAAAAATTCCCTAATTAACGTTTAACAGAAAAATGTTATTTTAAGCTGTATAGTGTTTAGATTGCTTTCAATGACACCATCCAACTGTAAGAAGAAGGGCATTTTGGATCATGAAGTTTCAAAATTGTTCCAGTAAATTTTAGAGCAGAGCTCACCTTTCTACAGAATTTACGATAAATTTAACATATTTAATGTCAAAAATAAAAATTTACCTGCCACCATATCAAGAATCACTGATATGAAAATGAATATTTTCCTCTTCTGGCAAATAAAAAGGCTTCGAAACAAAATGTTTACAGCAATGGCGACAAATGCTAAGCATGCACATGCTTGTGTTGCTTGAAACCAGCCTGCAAATACAATAAATATTAATGAGCATTCCTGTCAATAAGTCATTAAGTCACAAGGTATTTAGCTAAGTTGACTACTTTCTACTCTTTCAGCATGCATGCAGACATGTGCATGTATACTCCCACACATGCATACACAAACACACTTGCCTGGAAGATATCTGAAAGCCTTGAACTCTTTGTTGAGAGTGCTGACACATTTTGAGACGGATATTTTTGATTCACAGCCTTCCCACAGTCCAAATTCCCAGTGGCCAAAATGGAAGATTGCCCAGTGTGGTACAGAGAACCCAACAACAAAAAGCACAACAG
The DNA here is from genome assembly GCF_003073045.1 of Pomacea canaliculata. Lineage (NCBI taxonomy): Eukaryota > Metazoa > Mollusca > Gastropoda > Architaenioglossa > Ampullariidae > Pomacea > Pomacea canaliculata. Next base: position 13,606,087 of record NC_037599.1, read on the forward strand.
CAACCAAGAAGATTCCAAGGCCGAACTTGCCCACATTTGTCAGGTTGCCCAACATGATGCTGTTAATAAACCAGAGATTTCAAGCATCTTACAATTTTTTAAGTATGGTAACAATTCTATTAGGAATACATTTTTGAATTCCAAGCTTTTTTCAGAAAATCAGAAATGTTAAAGATGCTAATAAATTGGCCAGGCAGTGGGGATATGAAAATAAAAATGGGACGTTTTGTGGATTTAGTAAAACCTCCCATTGACATGCTGCATTCAACTGTAAGTCACTGAATCATTTCCCAATGCTCAGCTTGTGCCAGTCACAGGAGCTGTCAAGCAGGCAGTTTCTATACCACTATATAAGCATTGATTATGAAGCTGCTTGGAATAGGTGGAGGGTAAAATGATAAAGCTTTCATTTTGTACAATTTGTTTCATATTTTCAAATGTTCTCATGACTAAGGATTTAGTAGATGACATTTGAATGCAGCTAATATTCAAATGGAAATATTCTGCGATGGTGACAGACACTGTCACTTTTTAAAGTTATAATACTCAAAATAGTAAATAAAAACTCAACAGCACAATTCCAGCTCATTTTCTTCTTGTAAATATGACGACAAAAAGCTTAATATGTGTGGCAAAAAGTATGTGTGGGAATGACAAATCACAAATAAATGACATGTTGACATGTCTACTTGGTGATCTACACCTGTTATGTTCATGCGCGATATTTCACAATCGTCTGGATTTGACAGACAGCTAGTCGTGAAAATGTGAAAGTATGAACTAAGGTAAAATTACATCTACTCTCTAAGCAGAGCTTAAAACATGATCGGGAATCAGGTAAGTAAAGTGACAACAACAGAAATCACAAACACAGGAACAGTAACTCGTTACCGAAATTGGCGGAAATTAATTCCTCGTCATAAAATTAAACCACGGTGACACGACTGATATATAAAATTTATATACTTACAAAATACCTGATTAACAATTATATTTCAATCTTCAGCTGCCACGGCTTGTAGTCCTTGTTGCAAATTTAAAGTGGCGGTAGTGCATTGTGTTGATCTCGCGAACTCTCCTGTGACGCGCAGATCGAGGACGCACCTGTCTCACCTGTCGCCTCACCTTGATCGGATCGCAAGGTACTGCTGTCGTTATGGCTGCATGTAGTGACCTGTCAGCAAGTACACTTTAAGTGCTTCATTAAGAAGCTGCCGAAATTTATTTGCATCCCCGAGGTTCTGAAATGCGAGGTCGTGCCGACAGATTGAAAAAAAAAAAAAAAACAACAGACTGTAGAATGTTCGACTGTTTCACGAGCCGACCAACACATCGACACATGCCCCTCGATCCCCATACCAACTTAGAGAGCAGAAGAGATCGTAAGAACCAGTTGGGGGAAGGAGGGGCAAGGTTCGAGAAGCTTTCCACCTCCCGAAGAAAAGTGTTTTGGATGTGATTTTTCACAAAGGTAGAGAAGAATTAGCGAGAGGCACAAAATATCATTTTAAAAATATATAGCAATTTATATACTCTCTATAGTCTCTACAGTTGGTAGCCCCTATTTAAAAAATTGAAGTACACGTACACTGGTTTAAAGGATGTAGATTTTTATTTATTTATATCATTCACAAAAACATTGTATATAATCAAGAATTATTTTAGCAGGTCACAGAGAGACAGCCACGACAACAGTTTTGCTACTCATCAGTTGTTAAGCAAAATAAATGCAATAACACTAAGATATATATGTAAATAATTAACATTTCAGAGGAATCTACGGCATATAAAGTAGCTTTCCCGTTCTGTACACAGACTTTTTCACTCTCCTTGTCTTTATGTTTACTGACATTATTTATCCTTTGTTTACTGAATGAATGCGAATATTGCAGTGTGATTCTGTACTTATCAAATAAGCTTATAAATTGTTCAGCGAGATCTGTCATCCACATGTGGAAGAGGTTTTTATGTTTTGTATCTCAGCCAAGCTGACAAGAAGAAGCATATCTAAACAATTAGCTTAACCAGCGTCTAAAACAGGTCAACAATTAACTGGAATTCCATTCCCACGGATGGATTAAGTCTTTTTTTCTTGTCTTCACCGTGTGATGACAGTATGGTGGACACCCACACACACAAACACACACATGCACACAAGTCCATCCTTTGTCTTCTCAAGAAAGACAGGAAGAAGTCAGTATTTGCGTTCTCCCGGCTCAGTCCCATGTGCCTGGCACTCAATGCGGTATTCGATAAAGAAGCAGACGGCGGAGCCAACGAGAAGGATGCCCCCGATGATGTTAAAGGCGAAGCCCCAGTTCAGCTACATGTAACTGTTCTCCATGATCCCATTGCCAAACACCGCGGCACCCAGGAAAGCGAGAACAGCTGCGAAACAGACGGAAGCATCTCTAAATAAATGATGTACAAACATCCTGCTTAGCCTCTTCTTGCCTACCAAAAACATCCCACACAGGCAATACATACGACTGTCAACATGAATTAGTTTATTGTAGACTGAACATGCACTGTATACATTAACTCTGGTCACCAACTCCAGTCACAATATGTAGCATTACATCTTCAAAATCAAACAGGACTTAGTGTTTAAAAACAGTCGTTCTAAGAAGTGCGGGGATCGGAAACACACACACCCAGACTATCGCCCAAAACAACATTTCCGTTCTCAGCTTGCCTTTGATAAATTGATATAAGCCATTTTGAAGCTTTGGGACTCCAGTGAATTAATTACTATTACACAGCTTAAAAAAATTCCCCAAAGACATGTCATTACAGGGTGTAAGTATGCCACAAAATGTAAAGCAATACCAAAGTTTTGTACGCAATGGGTTTTATATATATATATAAAATAATAGCCGCACAATCATTACCATATTACCATGAATTCATCAAAGTGCTTATTGACGCTTACTCAGGTTTGACATGAGACAAGAGCAGGAGGGCTGTATATGGGCTTGGCTTCAGTTTGTGCGATTCTTTTGTCATGATTTTAATTTGTTTTCTTTTTTTAACAAATGTATAGGGAACAATAACAAAGCATTTATTCTTGGTGATGCCGAGTTTCAAGACAGAATTCCCAGGTCCGGCCAGGGGTGGAGCAAGAGTAAAATGGCGGAATGGCGCTGGAGAGAAAATTATGTTTTCCTTATTTCTTGAGCGTGTGGGCCAGAATTAACTTGGGATTGGTGGATACATGGGGCGAAGTCTTTTGAGAGAAGAAAGGCTAGGACTGAAGTTAATTTAATTCAGTCCAACAAACCCCTCTAACTTACTCTTTAATTTTGAAATCACTAACCCTGAAGTTAATGATGAGAACATTTTATTAGGCTACCAATCTTTTAACTCTAAAGTTATTTAAGGATTTAAATTATGTCTCAATAAACAGACCTAAACAATACTAGAAATTTAACAATTTCCTATTGACAATTAGTGGTTATATTGAAATTATCAAACAGCTGATGCCATCGTGCTTGAACTGACCTATGTCCATGCAGCTTTGGTCCTACTGAGCTTTGTATGCAAGCTATCGAATAGTACATATTAAGCACAAAAATTTCTTTGTTGTTGTAAAGTAATCCTAGCACTTTTTAAATTCAAATTTTGAAATAAGTCTTTAACCAGTGTCCCCAGTATTGGTAATCTGATTAGCAAAGCCAACAAAATTCCTTGTAATTTTTTTTGTTTGTTTTCAAAGCTTTCTAAGCAAACAAATTTCATAAATCTTCCTTTTGACCATAATCAGTACTAGCAAAGCTAGGTTTGACCATACTGTGTCTCCAATAGAAAAGCGAGGCATGAGGTATAATGAGGCATAAACATAATTTATTTTCTTTACATCCATTTTGAGAACAAGCTGATGTGGATATCGGTTTTGTTGATATTCAGTTGCAATGTGGCCTTGCATGCTCTTTGTATGACAGGCCAGAGACGAGCTCTTATTGTCTATACTCTATAGATATAACACGAGCAGACACATAGGCCGACCATCGGCACAAACGAAGCCACTGACAAAATCACTGGCCTGGGTCTGCTAGGTACACCCTTTGGTAAATATTAGCATGCAAGTATTCTCCTTGGTCAATGGAGATGCCCAATGATTGTACCAGTCCCAGTACTTTCATTGAGGAAGAGCAGCAAACAACCATTTGACTTCTTGTGCCACCCTGTGAAGCTTTTATGTGTGACAACAATACTTGACGAAACAACATGCACCGGACACAGCGAAAAGGATTCCTCCCATAATGTCGAAGGCGAAGGACCAGCTGAGGGAGAGATTGGTGTACTTAGTCACCTCACTGCCGAATATCACGGCGGTCACGATGGCGAAGACAGCTGTGAGACAGAAACAAGCATGTGTAGAAACTCCTTGGTTTGTCATCTCATTAACTACCAAACTCATTAATGCTACAAGCAGACATTAACTTATTTCTGGACCTGGTAAAAATCACATCCTTATCTCAAAGTCCAGTTGTGCCCAAATAACACCAGATATCAGAGCACTGGATTACTTTCATATTAGAAAGAAAAATTTCAGAGAAAAATCGTAATCTTTCAACGCTTACCTGCTAAAATATCAAGTATAATAAAGGGAACATGAAAGTTTTCCAGGTTTTTAAAGATGAAGAAGATCCGACAAACAAAGGTAGCCATGATGCACATGAGGGCAAAACAGGCGCATGTCTGAGCTCCTCGGAACCACCCTGCCGACACACATTGGCAAATAACAGGAATGACAGACTATGTCCCGGCATATTATACTGAATTATTATCATTTTATGTTTAAATATAGAACTAAATCAAAGCTGCACATAATTGAAGGATTCAGATTAGTTGCTGAAACCAAATACCTACGATGCAGGTTTCAAGTTGTAGATATTTGCGGCATGTAAGCCAGAGCGGCTTATTTGTGAAAAAAAAGAGATTTGAAAAAATTAGTGTGTGTGTTTTATATAGAAATTTACGGTAATTAGAAAGGGGAACATGTAAAGCAGCAGGAGAAACGAGTGGAACGCCAAGCGAACGTCACCTATGTAAACACGTGTATACTACGTCACCTGCCTGTGTACCCAAGGTCTTTTTGTGATCATGTGGTTCAGGCAGCAAACCAATGCCAAATACCTGGAAGGCGTTCTCCCAAGATACGGAAGTCTTTGCTGAGGGTGCTGAAGCAACAGGTTCCTGCTCCTTTTGTCGAGCAGAGCTCCCACAGCCCAAATCGCGAAGTGCTGGAGGGGAAGGTAACCCAGTAGGGCACCGAGAAGCCCATGACAAAGACCCCGACTCCAACCACAAAAGCACACAAACATAACTTCTCAAGCCTTGTCAGACTGACTATCATGATGACCTGCTCTGAAACAGTGTGTTTATAAAAAGATTTATTGGGGGTTATCAAGATTTAATATTTTTCTCGCGGGGTATTGGGATGTGTAAAATATATACAAACATCTCCACATACATTCATATCTATCTTTATATAAGTCTCTCTCTCTTTTCTCTCTCTCCCTCTTCTCTCTCTCACACACAAAGTTGCTTATAGTGAAGTTACTATACTGTTCTTAATAAGCATGTGGTTTTTCCGTGAGAACGATGTATGTTACTGAATTTTAATTTTAAAATACATTTTGTCCTGTGGTTGTTATGTGATTAACTTGCCAGCTCGTCCAGTGTGACCCTATAGGTTAACTTTGGGTTCTGGGTGGGTTAGTTTTATAGTTTTATAGTTAGGTATATATATATATAGCTTTTGTTAGGGTTAGAGTTTGAGGAAGGTTTGGGTTATTATTTGGGTTCGTGTGTTGGACAGAACACTTGAAAAGACATTTTTGTCATGAACATCTGATGGCACCTTTAAAGGGCTGACTAGAAACAATAGTATTTGCACAAGCGTTTCGCAAGGTAGGTAGGTAAGTGTGAAAATAAATTAGTCGTTTCCCTTCCTCATGCATTCCACCCACGTGGGATGACTGCACGTGCATTCTGTGGAGCATTGTGTGAACTTGTAACAGAGATATCAACAGCTGCTCGTGCAGGACACACTTTGCATGTCATAAAATAACTGTGGTGTCGAGAGAAAGAAACTAGCCTCAAAACCCACCGAGATCCTGTTGAGACAACACAACAACACAATACCTGCACACCTGGCTGCTGTTAACCGTGACACCTGGCGGTGGCCGTGGAACTTGTCCTTCACGTCACGTCTTCAGTACGTGTTGGCGTCGGCTTGCCACCGGCGCCTGAGTCGACATCGCTGCTAGGGAGTCAGACAAACTCATCAGCTGTCATCGCCTGCTACATCTGTGACTGCACCAACGCGCGATAACCACGTCACAACTGATTGCAAGATTGAGAGCGATACGAAGACATGCAGGCTGTCATAGGGCTAGGCCATGGGATCTGGCGGATACACCGCAACCCAGCAACCGATACTTGTGACAGAACTTTCCTTGAGCAAGTTTACAGGAAGTAGCAAACGTGGACTGACAAATACATAAGCATACACACATTCATAGCATTATGTCACTTCACTGTCTATTGGGTGACAGCATTTACATGTACATGGTAATTTAGCAGGGGAGGGATAATTTTTTAATGAAAGGCTCAGCAGTTGTTTTATACTCTAGAACTAAAGTTCTTGCTTACATGCAAACATACTATCTCAAGGTGTAGAGGTGTGCACTTTGCAGCAGCCTGTGTTGATGATCAAGAGCTGTTAGTTTTATAGCATACCTTATAAAACTGAAACCAGTGACACTGCTAAGCAAAGGGTGTTCTCCATGGCTACTCACCTGTATCTTCAGGTAAGAATAGCCTGTCACAGGTTCGTGGAGAAGCACAAGCAACATTAACATGTCTCCAAGTCAACAAAGAGCCTCAGAAAAAATTAAAAGATGTCACCAAGACTTAAGATAATTAATTGCTCTGGAGGAGTTAGTAGTTAACAAAGTTTATCAGCAAAGAGCAGCTAGTCAACCGTTTGGGTAAAGCCACGATCCGGCTTTATTAGTTTATACAGCAGGTATATATTCAACAAGATTAACATTCTGCTGAAGTACAACATTTGAGAAGCAGCATTGATATATGAGTTTAAGCGGGAATACTGATAAATTTTACATTTAAAGACATTGCTACTTTGGAGGAATCGCTTAGAAAGATATAAAACATCACAGTGAAGTGTATTGACAGGGTTATCGAACTCCATATCCTTCTCATGGTTTTTGTATGTCCAAAGTAATATCTTAGGCAAGGTAGTTGTTGTTTTTCCTTCTTTGTAGTATGCAGTCGAAGTTCATTTACTTATTGGTGAGCTCGCAGAAGGAGTTTGGTATTTCTGAAGCCAGAATGTTCCGAGAATTTAACTATTTATTATATATTAATAATATATTAATAATTATGTATTAAATGATGACGACGACGATGATAATATGTATTTGTTTCCCAGGTATAAAAAGCCTGAAGTGCAGGATGCTGCTTCACATTCATAACCTCAGTGTACAACTGTGTGGGCACCGGCCCCTCGCAAGGATCATATAGATAACACTCACATGAACATCTTGATAATTTGATGTACAAACAAAATGATACATTCTGTTACGATAAATAGCTTAATAATTTGATATGTATCTCCTGTTATTTAAATGTAAATTTTTTTATCTTCCACCCCTTGATAAAAAAAGACAAACTCATTCATACATCAATATCTAGGATCACTTAAAAAGAAATCTTGCTGGGAAAAATCATTCAGTTGTTTATCAGTCCATTTTATTAGATGTTGTCATTTACATTATAATTTACATGTCGTGACTATTAATAAATTGTCTTCAGTTTTTAAGACTAAATATCAAGTATGTGTTTAGCTTCTACCACACATGTGACTACAAGCGACGACGGTAGTACAGCAGGACAGCGACCACACTCTGTGGAACAAGTTTAGTGAAACTTGTATAAACCCCCGGTAATTGCTGTAGTAATGACATCAAAACAAGGATAATGTTATTGTTGTTCAGCGGTCATAGTCAGCATCACTCTTGGTGTTATTTGGAATGGTTAGAAGCTAGTTATCTTCTGACACTTCACCAAACGTCTAATGGCGGCGAACGAATTCGATGGTAAAGCAGACGATGGAGCCGAAGAGGATGATGCCGCCGATGATGTCAAAGACGAAGCCCCAGCTCAGCGAGATGTCGTAATAGGTCTTTATGTTGGAGCCAAACACCCCGGCGCCCACAAAGGTGAAGATAACTGCGAAAAAAGACAGGAACACGCATCTGTAAATAAATGTTGTAGAAACTCTCTTGCTTGGCGTCGCCTTGGTTACCAAACACTACCTTTCGAACACAAGACTACCAACACAAAATTGAAACAGTAACTCGCATGTGAAGAAATGGATCATTGCCTGTTTAAAAAGCAGTACTTGCCTGCCACCAAGTTCAGTATAACAGAAGAAACGAAGAAAGGCCGCACACTACAAAAGAGGAACAGAACCAGGCAAACGACAGCAGCGATGATGCATATGAGTGCAAGACAGGCGCAGGCTTGAGTTCCTCTAAACCAGCCTGTGGACACACATGGGCAAACAGCAGGAATTATGGAGTCTGTACAACACGGAAATAATTAACATCAAATAGCCAAAAACAGTATTTCTATCAGACATAATCTTCCTCTTGCTAATTACCTTCAGGATATCTTCATAAAATTATCCATTGGAGACTGTTTACTTTGCAAACATTATGACAAGTATACAGGTTCGAGAAGCAAGGAGTACTGGAATTCTCAAATACCTGGAAGCTCTTTGAAAGTATACATTTCTTTGCCTCCTGAATTACACTCTTCCCACAACCCGAACCTGTAGTCGCCATAGGTCCCCCAGTAGGGCACAGAGAATCCCACGATGAAGAACACAGCTCCCGCCACGAAGACCCCCAAACCGATCTTGCCAACTTTTGTCAGACTCTCCATCACGAGGGCAAGCTCTGAAACAATCTGCACACAAACATCGCATGGAACTTGACGAGGCCAGTCCCAGTGTACCACGTGATACATGATTCAGTCCATGAACCCGCTTACTGACACATCGAAACCAAAACTCATCGTCCCATACAGGTACAATCTTTCAGTTGATTTTGCTACAGGAAAACAAAACCTATAATTCTTAAATTTCACACCATCGAAATGTTTAAAAAAAATTTAAACGGAGTATTACAGGTAGTTGTCGTTATTGCAGGCTAATAGATATAAATTTTAAATTACACCGGTTGAACATTTCATTCGCGGGCATTGGCCGCCACGTCGCGAATAGCCAACAGTCGCGCGACCTCGCAGTCACGTGGGTGAGGTTACCTCGTACGCCCCCGTGTGTGCACCGATTAGCACACTTCCTTGTCACAGAAAACATTTCCGGCTCTTTTTATCTTTATCTAGAAACGATCGGGGAATTTCCATTGGCCATGAGCTTGCTTTCGTTTGAAAGGTTAATAAATGCTCTTTATCCTCCATTGTGATTCAGTTTTCCAAACGACTGACTGTGTTGCCATGTCCTAAATATTCCTTACTCTTGCTACATCTGCCCACAACAAAGACATGAAATCAGTTGATGTCTTTAGTTACAAAATATACCTTTCTATATGGTTTCATGAAAAACGACACGGAGAGTGGAGGGAGACCCGGTGGCGCAACGGTTATGTAGTGAGGGTTGGGTGTTTTGGGTACAGCTCTCGTCTCTCTGGTTTGTTTTTTTTCTCTGCATGTTACACCTGTTTACACGGCTGGCTACCTTGTTATTATATAGCCTTAGATACTGGCTCGGCCTAAAACACACATATCCTTCCCGTTAAGACATGATTTCACGGTAAAAAGACTTAAGCGGATATTGAAGACCTGAAGGACCTGAAGATAAGACATTCTTTGAAGTGTCGTTAAAGAGATCCTTCCTGTACATATCGACGAAAGGTCATACATGCGGACCTTCAGGGCAAGTAATATTACTGTTCTAGAACATAGGGTACCGTGACTTTGTCATGTAATATTTTGCCAGCTATGTGGGGTTCGGTCCTACAATATTTTATACAATAATTTAGACTCAGCTGCGTGAATAAAAAGGTTAGGGAAAAAGCCTTGCTCACCCTCGTGTCGGCAAAGAAGGAAGTCTTGCAGTGTCGTGGGCTGCCACCTCCAGGGTTCACAGCCTCGTATTGAGAAGCTGAATCAAGTTTGTAAATCACACCACAAAATGTATGCAAATCAGACAAAGACTGTTGTTGTACATCCGGGTTGTGTGCACTCAATGCACCAGTCACTTAGCTTTTAGTTTCTGAAAAAAATGGATCTGCTCCAGAAATCACGTGACCCAGAATTACTTCGAAATAATAGGGGCGTGTTGCTGTGTCTGAATACTTGGACCTTTTACTTATTTATAAGAGAGGACCAGGATAACCTCTGGTGTACATTTTGCAACCACACCTTGATGAGACTTCACCGAGTGCTTGCTACATGTAAACAAGCTGTTGCTACTACAGTACTATCTACGTATTTACTATTATAAAATTTCTTTCCATCTTACTGTCTTTCTTTCTTTTGACTATGAAAACAATTAATATCATTTAATCAACACGTCAGAAGAATGGAATTGACATGTAGTTTATTGCAGCAATAAAACCCAGAACCTCATGGAAGTCAGCTCCATCGTTTCTGGTCTTATGGCAAGCTACAGAAAACAACTAAATACTGCACAAATACTACTTTCTTCACATCGCTCTAAAAGTGGAACAACGATTGTAGTTTCATCAAAACAGGATTCACACACACACACACAAAATATAAGAAAGATTGGTCCATGCTCTTCTCTTGCCGTCCTTCTGATCCATTCCCAACAGCACCGTGCATGTGGTAGTGGGGGGGGGGGGCAGAAGTTCCAGTTAATTAAACTTTTTAAGGATTTGCAATTTTATTCTAGTATTATATAAAAGGAGCCATGTATGAGAAGCAATTTCATTGTACACTTTACAATTTATCAGGAAACTAAACAGTGTAGAAATCATAGTTCTGTAAAGAAGAGGATCTCGCCCAGCCAGAAGGACTGCTGGAAGGTTGTCTTCAGGTGTGCAGCGATGTGTTCTCTCTCATCCTTCTCTTTTCTTTATATATATGTGTGTGTGTGTGTTTACAGCAAGCGTGCAATGAATTTACAATCGTGCAGGGTGTCTGGGCTTACCGACACAAATATTGCAACAAGCGTTAAGTGTACTGTCTACCACAAACGCCATAACAGACAGACAGACAGACAGACAGACAGACAGACAGACAGACAGACAGACAGACAGACAGACAGACAGACAGACAGACAGACAGACAGACAGACAGACAGACAGACAGACAGACAGACAGACAGACAGACAGACAGACAGACAGACAAAAAATATTTTCAACAAAACTCCAGTTCATAAAGTGTCATAGAAATAGAGAATATTTTTTCGATTAAAA